>NW_027457563.1:600000-900000 GCF_050624435.1 Tenrec ecaudatus | reverse complement strand
CAAGTGCCCGCTGGGCAACCTACATAGTACAAGTGCCCGTTCGTTAACCTAGAAGTCCAAGTGCGCGCTAGGTAACCTAGACGGTCCAAGTGCCCGCTAGGTTACCTACATAATCCAAGTGCCCGTTAATAACATAGAAAGTCCAAGTGCCCGCTAGGTAACTTTTAGAGTCCAAGTGCCCGCTAGGTAACCTAGATAGTCCAAGTGCCTGTTAGGTATCCTAGATAGTACAAGTGCCCGCTAGTTAACCTACATAGTCCAAGTGCCCGCTAGTTAACCTAGACAGTCCAAGTGCCCACTAGGTATCCTGCATAGTCCAAGTGCCCGTTATGTAACCTAGATATTCCAAGTGCCCGCTAGGAAACCTACATAGTCCAAGTACCCGCTAAGTAACCTAGATAGTACAACAGCCCGTTAGTTAACGTAGATAGTCCAAGTTCCCACTAGAGAACGTACATAGTCCAAGGACCCGCTAGTTAACCTACATAGTCCATGTGCCCGATAGGGAACCTACATAGTCCAAATGCCCATTAGGGAACTTAGTAGTCCAAGTGCCCGCTAGGGAACCTGCATCATCCAAGTGCCCGCTAGTTAATCTAGATTGTCCAAGTGCCAGCTAGTTAACCTAGATCGTCCAAGTGCCAGCTACTTAACCTAGATAATCCAAGTGCCCGCTAGTTATCCTACATAGACCAAGGGCCCTCTAGTTAACCTAGATAGTCCAAGTGCTCGCTAGGGAACGCACATAGTCCAAGTGCCCGCTAGGTAACCTAGATAGTCCAAGTGCCCGCTAGGGTATGTAGATAGTGCAAGTGCCCGCTAGGTAACCTAGATTGTCCAAGTGCCCGCTAAGTAACCCAGATTGTCCACGTGCCCGCTAGGTAACCTAGATAGTCCAAGGTCCCGCTAGATAACCTACATAGTCCAATGCCCGATAGGGAACCTACATAGTCCAAGTGCCCAGTGAGGAACCTACATAGTCCAAGTGCCCGCTAGGGAACCTACATAGTCCAAGTGGCCGGTAGTTAATCTAGATAGTCCAACTGCCCGCTAGTTAACCTAGATAGTCCAAGTGCCCTCTAGTTAACCTAGATCGTCCAAGTGCCCGCTAGTTAACCTAGATAATCTAAGTACCCGCTAGTTAACCTACATAGTACAAGGGCCCCCTAGTTAACCTAGATAGTCCAAGTGCCCGCTAGGGGACGTACATAGTCCAAGTGCCCGCTAGGTAACCTAGATAATCCAAGTGCCCGCTAGGGTATGTACATAGTTCAAGTGCCCGCTAGGTATCCTAGATAGTACAAGGTCCCGCTAGTTAACCTACATAGTCCCATGCCCGATAGGGAACCTACATAGTCCAAGTGCCCGCTGAGGACCCAACATAGTCCAAGTGCCCGTTAGGGAACCTAGATAGTCCAAGTGCCCATAGGGAACCTATATAGTCCAAGTGCCCGCTAGGGAACCTACATAGTCAAATTGCCCACTAGGGAACCTGCATTGTACAAGTGCACGCTAATTAACCTAGATAGTCCAATTGCCCGCTAGTTAACCTAGATAGTCAAAGTGCCCACTAGTTAACATTGATCATCCACAGCCCGCTAGTTAACCTACATAGTCCAAGTGCCTGATAGGGAACCTACATAGTCCAAGTGCCCGCTGAGGAACGTACATAGTCCAAGTGCCCGATAGGGAACCTACATATTCCAAGTGCCCGTTAGGGTACCTAGATAGTCCAAGTGTCCATAGGGAACCTATATAGTCCAAGGGCCCTCTAGGGAACCTATATACTCCAAGTGCCCGCTAGTTAACCTACATAGTCCAAGTGCCCGCTAAGAAACCTAGATAGGCCAAGTGCCCGTTAGGTAAGCTAGATAGTCCAGGTGCAAGCTAGGTCACCTACATTGTCCAAGTTCCCGCTAGGTAACCTAGATAGTCCAAGTGCCCGTTACCTAACCTAGATAGTCCAATTGCCCGCTATGCAACATACATAGTCCAAGTGCCCGTTCGTTAACCTAGAAGTCCAAGTGCTCGCTAGGTAACCTATATAGTCCAAGTGCCCGCTAGGTAACCTAGATAGTCCAAGGGCCTGCTAGTTAACCTACATAGTCCAAGTGCCCGGTAGTTAACTTACATAGTTCAAGTGTCCGTAGGGAACCTGAATTGTCCAAGTGCCCGCTAGGTAACCTAGATAGTCCAAGTGCCCGTTACCTAACCTAGATAGTCCAAGTTCCCCTAGGCAACCTACATAGTACAAGTACCCGTTCATTAACCTAGAAGTCCAAGTGCCCGCTAGGTAACCTAGACTGTTCAAGTGCCCGCTAGGTTACCTACATAGTCTAAGTGCCCGTTAATAACATAGATAGTCCAAGTGCCCGCTAGGTAACCTTAAGAGTCCAAGTGCCCGCTAGGTAACCTAGATAGTCCAAGTGCCTGTTAGGTAACCTAGATAGTCCAAGTGCCCGCTAGTTAACCTACATAGTCCAAGTGCCCGCTAGTTAACCTAGACAGTCCAAGTGCCCACTAGGTAACCTGCGTAGTCCAAGTGCCCGTTAGGTAACCTAGATATTCCAAGTGCCCGCTAGGAAACCTACATAGTCCAAGTGCCCGCTAGGTAACCTAGATAGTACAACAGCCCGTTAGTGAACCTAGATAGTCCAAGTTCCCACTAGGGAACGTACATAGTCCAAGGACCCGCTAGTTAACCTACATAGTCCAAATGCCCGATAGGGAACCTACATAGTCCAAGTGCCCGCTAAGGGACGTACATATTCCAAGTGCCCGCTAGGGAACCTACATAGTCCAAATGCCCATTAGGGAACTTAGCAGTCCAAGTGCCCGCTAGGGAACCTGCATCGTCCAAGTGAACGCTAGTTAATCTAGATTGTCCAAGTGCCCACTAGTTAACCTAGATTGTCCAAGTGCCCGCTAGTTAACCTAGATAATCCAAGTGCCCGCTAGTTAACCTACATATACCAAGGGCCCTCTAGTTAACCTAGATAGTCCAAGTGCCCGCTAGGTAACCTAGATAGTCCAAGTGCCCGCTAGGTTATGTACATAGTTCAAGTGCCCGCTAGGTAACCTAGATTGTCCAAGTGCCCGCTAAGTAACCTAGATTGTCCACGTGCCCGCTAGGTAACCTAGATAGTCCAAGGTCCCGCGAGATAACCTACATAGTCCAATGCCCGATAGGAAACCTACATAGTCCAAGTGCCCACTGAGGAACCTACATAGTCCAAGTGCCCGCTAGGGAACCTACATAGTCCAAGTGGCCGCTACTTAATCTAGATAGTCCAAGTGCCCGCTAGTTAACCTAGATAGTCCAAGTGCCCTCTAGTTAACCTAGATAGTCCAAGTGCCCGCTAGGGGACGTACATAGTCCAAGTGCCCGCTAGGTAACCTAGATAGTACAATTGCCCGCTAGGGTATGTACATAGTGCACGTGCCCGCTAGGTAACCTAGATAATCCAAGGTCCCGCTAGTTAACCTACATAGTCCCATGCCCGATAGGGAACCTACATAGTCCAAGTGCCCGCTGAGGAACATAGATAGTCCAAGTGCCCGCTAGTTAACCTAGATAGTCCAAGTGCCCACTAGTTAACCTACATAGTCCACGGTCTGCTAGTTAACCTACATAGTCCAAGAACCCGCTAGTTAACCTAGATAGTCCAAGTGCCCGCTAGTTAACCTACATAGTCCAAGGCCCGCTAGTTAACCTAGATATTCCAAGTGCCCGCTAGTTAACCTAGATCGTCCAAGTGTCCGCTAGTTAACTTACATAGTCCAAGTTCCAGTTAGGTAACCTAGATAGTACAAGTGCCCGCAAGGTAACCTACATAGTCCAAGTGCCCGCTAGGTAACCTAGATATTCCAAATTCCTGTTAGCTAACCTACACAATCCAAGTGCCCGCTAGGTAACCTACATAGTCCAAGTGCCCTTTCGTTAACCTACATAGTCCAAGTGCCCGCTAGGCAACCTAGACTGTCCAAGTGTCCGCTAGGTTACCTACATAGTCCAAAAGCACGTTCGTTAACTTAGATAGTCCATGTGCCCGGTACATAACCTACATAGTCCAAGGGCCCTCTAGGTAACCTATATAGTCCAAGTGCCCGCTAGTTAACCTAAATAGTCCAAGTGCCTGATAGGGAACCTACATAGTCCAAGTGCCCGCTGAGGAACCTACAAAGTCCAAGTGCCCGATAGGGAACCTACATATTCCAAGTGCCCGTTAGGGTACCTAGATAGTCCAAGTGCCCGTAGGGAACCTATATAATCCAAGTGCCCGTTAGGGAACCTACATATTCAAAATGCCCGCTAGGGAACCTGCATTGTGCAAGTGCCCGCTAGTTAACCTAGATAGTCCAAGTGCCCGCTAGTTAACCTAGATAGTCCAAGTGCCCGCTAGTTAACCTACAGAGTCCACGGTCTGCTAGTTAACCAAGATAGTCCAAGTGCCTGCTAGTTAACCTACATAGTCCAAGAACCCGCTACTTAACCTACATATTCCAAGTGCCCGCTAGGTAACCTTGATAGTCCAAGTGCCCGTTAGGTAACCTAGATAGTCCAAGTGCCCGCTAGGTAACCTACATAGTCCAAGTTCCCGCTAGGTAACCTAGATAGTCCAAGTGCCCGTTACCTAACCTAGATAATCCAAGTGCCCGCTAGGTAACCTACATAGTCCAAGTGCCCTTTCGTTAACCTACATAGTCCAAGTGCCCGCTTGGTTACCTAGACTGTCAAAGTGTCCGCTAGGTTACCTACATAGTCCAAAAGCACGTTCGTTAACCTACATAGTCCATGTGCCCGCTACATAACCTACATAGTCCAAGGGCCCTCTAGGTAACCTATATACTCCAAGTGCCCGCTAGTTAACCTACATAGTCCAAGTGCCCGCTAAGAAACTTAGATAGTCCAAGTGCCCGTTAGGTAACCTAGATAGTCCAAGTGCCCGCTAGGTAACCTACATAGTCCAAGTTCCCGCTAGGTAACCTAGATAGTCCAAGTGCTCGTTACCTAACCTAGATAGTCCAATTGCCCGCTATGCAACATACATAGTCCAAGTGCCCGTTCGTTAACCTAGAAGTCCAAGTGCCCGCTAGGTAACCTATATAGTCCAAGTGCCCGCTAGGTAACCTAGATAGTCCAAGGGCCTGCTAGTTAACCTACATAGTCCCATGCCCGATAGGGAACCTACATAGTCCAAGTGCCCGCTGAGGAACCTAGATATTCCAAGTGCCCGCTAGTTAACCTAGATAGTCCAAGTGCCCGCTAGTTAACCTACATAGTCCACGGTCTGCTAGTTAACCAAGATAGTCCAAGTGCCTGCTAGTTAACCTACATAGTCCAAGAACCCGCTAGTTAACCTAGATAGTCCAAGTGCCCGCTAGTTAACCTACATATTCCAAGGGCCCCCTAGTTAACCTAAGTATTCCAAGGGCCCACTAGTTAACCTAGATCGTCCAAGTGTCCGCTAGTTAAGTTACATAGTCCAAGTTCCTGTTAGGTAACCTAGATAGTACAAGTGCCCGCAAGGTAACCTACATAGTCCAAGTGCCCGCTAGGTAACCTAGATATTCCAAATTCCTGTTAGCTAACCTACACAATCCAAGTGCCCGCTAGGTAACCTACATAGTCCAAGTGCCCTTTTGTTAACCTACATAGTCCAAGTGCCCGCTTGGTTACCTAGACTGTCAAAGTGTCCGCTAGGTTACCTACATAGTCCAAAAGCACGTTCGTTAACCTACATAGTCCATGTGCCCGCTACATAACCTACATAGTCCAAGGGCCCTGTAGGTAACCTATATACTCCAAGTGCCCGCTAGTTAACCTACATAGTCCAAGTGCCCGCTAAGAAACTTAGATAGTCCAAGTGCCCGTTAGGTAACCTAGATAGTCCAAGTGCCCGCTAGGTAACCTACATAGTCCAAGTTCCCGCTAGGTAACCTAGATAGTCCAAGTGCTCGTTACCTAACCTAGATAGTCCAATTGCCCGCTATGCAACATACATAGTCCAAGTGCCCGTTCGTTAACCTAGAAGTCCAAGTGCCCGCTAGGTAACCTATATAGTCCAAGTGCCCGCTAGGTAACCTAGATAGTCCAAGGGCCTGCTAGTTAACCTACATAGTCCCATGCCCGATAGGGAACCTACATAGTCCAAGTGCCCGCTGAGGAACCTAGATATTCCAAGTGCCCGCTAGTTAACCTAGATAGTCCAAGTGCCCGCTAGTTAACCTACATAGTCCACGGTCTGCTAGTTAACCAAGATAGTCCAAGTGCCTGCTAGTTAACCTACATAGTCCAAGAACCCGCTAGTTAACCTAGATAGTCCAAGTGCCCGCTAGTTAACCTACATATTCCAAGGGCCCCCTAGTTAACCTAAGTATTCCAAGGGCCCACTAGTTAACCTAGATCGTCCAAGTGTCCGCTAGTTAAGTTACATAGTCCAAGTTCCTGTTAGGTAACCTAGATAGTACAAGTGCCCGCAAGGTAACCTACATAGTCCAAGTGCCCGCTAGGTAACCTAGATATTCCAAATTCCTGTTAGCTAACCTACACAATCCAAGTGCCCGCTAGGTAACCTACATAGTCCAAGTGCCCTTTTGTTAACCTACATAGTCCAAGTGCCCGCTAGGCAACCTAGACTGTGCAAGTGTCCGCTAGGTTACCTACATAGTCCAAAAGCACGTTCGTTAACCTAGATAGTCCACGTGCCCGCTACATAACCTACATAGTCCAAGGGCCCTCTAGGTAACCTATATAGTCCACGTGCCCGCTAGTTAACCTACATAGTCCAAGTGCCTGATAGGAAACCTACATAGTCCAAGTGCCCGCTGAGGAACCTACATAGTCCAAGTGCCCGATAGGGAACCTACATATTCCAAGTGCCCGTTAGTGTACCTAGATAGTCCAAGTGCCCGTAGGGAACCTATATAGTCCAAGTGCCCGCTAGGGAACCTACATAGTCCAAGTGCCTGCTAGGGAACCTGCATTGTGCAAGTGCCCGCAAGTTAACCTAGATAGTCCAAGTGCCCGCTAGTTAACCTAGATATTCCAAGTGCCCGCTAGTTAACCTAGATAGTCCAAGTGCCCACTTGTTAATCTAGATAGTCCCAATGCCCGCTAGGTAACCTAGATTGTCCAAGTGCGCTCTGGTATGTACATAGTCCAAGTGCCTGCTAGGAAACCTAGATAGTCCAAGATCCCGCTAGTTAACCTACATAGTCCAAGGGCCCGCTAGTTAACCTACATAGTCCAAGGTCTGCTAGTTAACCTAGATAGTCAAAGTGACCGCTAGGTAAACTAGACAAGTGCCCGTTAGGTTACCTACATAGTCCAAGTGCCCGTTCGTTAACCTAGATAGTCCTCGTGCCCGTTAGTTAACCTAGATAGTCCAAGTGCCCACTAGGGGACGTACATAGTCCAAGTGCCCGCTAGGTAACCTAGATAATCCAAGTGCACACTAGGTAACCTACATAGTCCGAGTTCCCTTTCGTTAACCTACATAGTCCAAGTGCCCGCTAGGCAACCTAGATTGTCCAAGTGTCCGCTAGGTTACCTACATAGTCCAAAAGCACGTTCGTTAACCTAGATAGTCCACGTGCCCGCTACATAACCTACATAGTCCAAGGGCCCTCTAGGTAACCTATATAGTCCAAGTGCCCGCTAGTTAACCTACATAGTCCAAGTGCCTCATAGGGAACCTACATAGTCCAAGTGCCCGCTGAGGAACCTACATAGTCCAAGTGTCCGTAGGGAACCTATATAGTCCAAGTGCCCGCTAGGGACCCTACATAGTCAAAGTGCCCGCTAGGGAACCTGCATTGTGCAAGTGCCCGCTAGTTAACCTAGATAGTCCAAGTGCCCGCTAGTTAACCTAGATAGTCCAAGTGCCCGCTAGTTAACCTACATAGTCCACGGTCTGCTAGTTAACCAAGATAGTCCAAGTGCCTGCTAGTTAACCTACATACTCCAAGAACCCGCTAGTTAACCTAGATAGTCCAAGTGCCCGCTAGTTAACCTACATAGTCGAAGGGCCCGCTAGTTAACCTAGATATTCCAAGTGCCCGCTAGTTAACCTATATCGTCCAAGTGTCCGCTAGTTAACCTACATAGTCCAAGTTCCAGTTAGGTAACCTAGATAGTACAAGTGCCCGCAAGGTAACCTGCATAGTCCAAGTGCCCGCTAGGTAACCTAGATATTCCAAGTTCCCGCTAGGTAACCTAGATAATCCAAGTGCCCGCTAGTTAACCTACATAGTCCAAGTTCCAGTTAGGTAACCTAGATAGTACAAGTGCCCGCAAGGTAACCTGCATAGTCCAAGTGCCCGCTAGGTAACCTAGATATTCCAAGTTCCCGCTAGGTAACCTAGATAATCCAAGTGCCCGCTAGGTAACCTACATAGTCCAAGTGCCCGCTTGGTTACCTAGACTGTCCAAGTGTCCGCTAGTTACCTACATAGTCCAAAAGCACGTTCGTTAACCTAGATAGTCCATGAGCCCGCTACATAACCATCATAGTCCAAGGGCCCTCTAGGTAACCTATATACTCCAAGTGCCCGCTAGTTAACCTACATAGTCCAAGTGCCCGCTAAGAAACCTAGATAGTCCAAGTGCCCGTTAGGTAACCTAGATAATCCAAGTGCAAGCTAGGTAACCTACATAGTCCAAGTTCCCGCTAGGTAACCTAGATAGTCCACGTGCCCGTTACCTAACCTAGATAGTCCAATTGCCAGCTATGCAACATACATAGTCCAAGTGCCCGTTCGTTAACCTAGAAGTCCAAGTGCCCGCTAGGTAACCAATATACTCCAAGTGCCCGCTAGGTATCCTAGATAGTCCAAGGCCCTGCTAGTTAACCTACATAGTCCAAGTGCCCGATAGTTAACTTACATAGTTCAAGTGTCCGTAGGGAACCTGCATTGTCCAAGTGCCCGCTAGATAACCTACATAGTCCAAGTTCCCGCTAGGTAACCTAGATAGTCCAAGTGCCCGTTACCTAACCTAGATAGTCCAAGTGCCCCCTAGGCAACCTACATAGTACAAGTGCCCGTTCATTAACCTAGAAGTCCAAGTGCCCGCTAGGTAACCTAGACTGTTCAAGTGCCCGCTAGGTTACCTACATAGTCCAAGTGCCCGTTAATAACATAGATAGTTCAAGTGCCCGCTAGGTAACCTTTAGAGTCCAAGTGCCCGCTAGGTAACCTAGATAGTCCAAGTGCCTGTTAGGTAACCTAGATAGTCCAAGTGCCCGCTAGTTAACCTACATAGTCCAAGTGCCCGCTAGTTAACCTAGACAGTCCAAGTGCCCACTAGGTAACCTGCGTAGTCCAAGTGCCCGTTAGGTAACCTAGATATTCCAAGTGCCCGCTAGGAAACCTACATAGTCCAAGTGCCCGCTAGGTAACCTAGATAGTACAACAGCCCGTTAGTGAACCTAGATAGTCCAAGTTCCCACTAGGGAACGTACATAGTCCAAGGACCCGCTAGTTAACCTACATAGTCCAAGTGCCCGATAGGGAACCTACATAGTCCAAGTGCCCGCTAAGGGACGTACATATTCCAAGTGCCGGCTAGGGAACCTACATAGTCCAAAAGCCCATTAGGGAACTTAGCAGTCCAAGTGCCCGCTAGGGAACCTGCATCGTCCAAGTGAACGCTAGTTAATCTAGATTGTCCAAGTGCCCACTAGTTAACCTAGATTGTCCAAGGGCCCGCTAGTTAACCTAGATAATCCAAGTGCCCGCTAGTTAACCTACATAGACAAAGGGCCCTCTAGTTAACCTAGATAGTCCAAGGTCCCGCTAGATAACCTACATAGTCCAATGCCCGATAGGAAACCTACATAGTCCAAGTGCCCACTGAGGAACCTACATAGTCCAAGTGCCCGCTAGGGAACCTACATAGTCCAAGTGGCCGCTACTTAATCTAGATAGTCCAAGTGCCCGCTAGTTAACCTAGATAGTCCAAGTGCCCTCTAGTTAACCTAGATAGTCCAAGTGCCCGCTAGGGGACGTACATAGTCCAAGTGCCCGCTAGGTAACCTAGATAGTACAATTGCCCGCTAGGGTATGTACATAGTGCACGTGCCCGCTAGGTAACCTAGATAATCCAAGGTCCCGCTAGTTAACCTACATAGTCCCATGCCCGATAGGGAACCTACATAGTCCAAGTGCCCGCTGAGGAACATAGATAGTCCAAGTGCCCGCTAGTTAACCTAGATAGTCCAAGTGCCCACTAGTTAACCTACATAGTCCACGGTCTGCTAGTTAACCAAGATAGTCCAAGTGCCTGCTAGTTAACCTACATAGTCCAAGAACCCGCTAGTTAACCTAGATAGTCCAAGTGCCCGCTAGTTAACCTACATAGTCCAAGGCCCGCTAGTTAACCTAGATATTCCAAGTGCCCACTAGTTAACCTAGATCGTCCAAGTGTCCGCTAGTTAACTTACATAGTCCAAGTTCCAGTTAGGTAACCTAGATAGTACAAGTGCCCGCAAGGTAACCTACATAGTCCAAGTGCCCGCTAGGTAACCTAGATATTCCAAATTCCTGTTAGCTAACCTACACAATCCAAGTGCCCACTAGGTAACCTACATAGTCCAAGTGCCCTTTCGTTAACCTACATAGTCCAAGTGCCCGCTAGGCAACCTAGACTGTCCAAGTGTCCGCTAGGTTACCTACATAGTCCAAAAGCACGTTCGTTAACTTAGATAGTCCATGTGCCCGGTACATAACCTACATAGTCCAAGGGCCCTCTAGGTAACCTATATAGTCCAAGTGCCCGCTAGTTAACCTAAATAGTCCAAGTGCCTGATAGGGAACCTACATAGTCCAAGTGCCCGCTGAGGAACCTACAAAGTCCAAGTGCCCGATAGGGAACCTACATATTCCAAGTGCCCGTTAGGGTACCTAGATAGTCCAAGTGCCCGTAGGGAACCTATATAGTCCAAGTGCCCGTTAGGGAACCTACATATTCAAAGTGCCCGCTAGGGAACCTGCATTGTGCAAGTGCCCGCTAGTTAACCTAGATAGTCCAAGTGCCCGCTAGTTAACCTAGATAGTCCAAGTGCCCGCTAGTTAACCTACAGAGTCCACGGTCTGCTAGTTAACCAAGATAGTCCAAGTGCCTGCTAGTTAACCTACATAGTCCAAGAACCCGCTACTTAACCTACATATTCCAAGTGCCCGCTAGGTAACCTTGATAGTCCAAGTGCCCGTTAGGTAACCTAGATAGTCCAAGTGCCCGCTAGGTAACCTACATAGTCCAAGTTCCCGCTAGGTAACCTAGATAGTCCAAGTGCCCGTTACCTAACCTAGATAATCCAAGTGCCCGCTAGGTAACCTACATAGTCCAAGTGCCCTTTCGTTAACCTACATAGTCCAAGTGCCCGCTTGGTTACCTAGACTGTCAAAGTGTCCGCTAGGTTACCTACATAGTCCAAAAGCACGTTCGTTAACCTACATAGTCCATGTGCCCGCTACATAACCTACATAGTCCAAGGGCCCTCTAGGTAACCTATATACTCCAAGTGCCCGCTAGTTAACCTACATAGTCCAAGTGCCCGCTAAGAAACTTAGATAGTCCAAGTGCCCGTTAGGTAACCTAGATAGTCCAAGTGCCCGCTAGGTAACCTACATAGTCCAAGTTCCCGCTAGGTAACCTATATAGTCCAAGTGCTCGTTACCTAACCTAGATAGTCCAATTGCCCGCTATGCAACATACATAGTCCAAGTGCCCGTTCGTTAATCTAGAAGTCCAAGTGCCCGCTAGGTAACCTATATAGTCCAAGTGCCCGCTAGGTAACCTAGATAGTCCAAGGGCCTGCTAGTTAACCTACATAGTCCCATGCCCGATAGGGAACCTACATAGTCCAAGTGCCTGCTGAGGAACCTAGATATTCCAAGTGCCCGCTAGTTAACCTAGATAGTCCAAGTGCCCGCTAGTTAACCTACATAGTCCACGGTCTGCTAGTTAACCAAGATAGTCCAAGTGCCTGCTAGTTAACCTACATAGTCCAAGAACCCGCTAGTTAACCTAGATAGTCCAAGTGCCCGCTAGTTAACCTAAGTATTCCAAGTGCCCACTAGTTAACCTAGATCGTCCAAGTGTCCGCTAGTTAAGTTACATAGTCCAAATTCCTGTTAGGTAACCTAGATAGTACAAGTGCCCGCAAGGTAACCTACATAGTCCAAGTGCCCGCTAGGTAACCTAGATATTCCAAATTCCTGTTAGCTAACCTACACAATCCAAGTGCCCGCTAGGTAACCTACATAGTCCAAGTGCCCTTTTGTTAACCTACATAGTCCAAGTGCCCGCTAGGCAACCTAGACTGTGCAAGTGTCCGCTAGGTTACCTACATAGTCCAAAAGCACGTTCGTTAACCTAGATAGTCCACGTGCCCGCTACATAACCTACATAGTCCAAGGGCCCTCTAGGTAACCTATATAGTCCACGTGCCCGCTAGTTAACCTACATAGTCCAAGTGCCTGATAGGAAACCTACATAGTCCAAGTGCCCGCTGAGGAACCTACATAGTCCAAGTGCCCGATAGGGAACCTACATATTCCAAGTGCCCGTTAGGGTACCTAGATAGTCCAAGTGCCCGTAGGGAACCTATATAGTCCAAGTGTCCGCTAGGGAACCTACATAGTCCAAGTGCCCGCTAGGGAACCTGCATTGTGCAAGTGCCCGCAAGTTAACCTAGATAGTCCAAGTGCCCGCTAGGCAACCTAGACTGTCCAAGTGTCCGCTAGGTTACCTACATAGTCCAAAAGCACGTTCGTTAACCTAGATAGTCCACGTGCCCGCTACATAACCTACATAGTCCAAGGGCCCTCTAGGTAACCTATATAGTCCAAGTGCCCGCTAGTTAACCTACATAGTCCAAGTGCCTGATAGGGAACCTACATAGTCCAAGTGCCCGCTGAGGAACCTACATAGTCCAAGTGCCCGTAGAGAACCTATATAGTCCAAGTGCCCGCTAGGGACCCTACATAGTCAAAGTGTCCGCTAGGGAACCTGCATTGTGCAAGTGCCCGCTAGTTAACCTAGATAGTCCAAGTGCCCGCTAGTTAACCTAGATAGTCCAAGTGCCCGCTAGTTAACCTACATAGTCCACGGTCTGCTAGTTAACCAAGATAGTCCAAGTGCCTGCTAGTTAACCTACATACTCCAAGAACCCGCTAGTTAACCTAGATAGTCCAAGTGCCCGCTAGTTAACCTACATAGTCGAAGGGCCCGCTAGTTAACCTAGATATTCCAAGTGCCCGCTAGTTAACCTATATCGTCCAAGTGTCCGCTAGTTAAACTACATAGTCCAAGTTCCAGTTAGGTAACCTAGATAGTACAAGTGCCCGCAAGGTAACCTGCATACTCCAAGTGCCCGCTAGGTAACCTAGATATTCCAAGTTCCTGTTAGCTAACCTAGATAATCCAAGTGCCCGCTAGGTAACCTACATAGTCCAAGTGCCCGCTTGGTTACCTAGACTGTCCAAGTGTCCGCTAGTTACCTACTTAGTCCAAAAGCACGTTCGTTAACCTAGATAGTCCATGAGCCCGCTACATAACCTACATAGTCCAAGGGCCCTCTAGGTAACCTATATACTCCAAGTGCCCGCTAGTTAACCTACATAGTCCAAGTGCCCGCTAAGAAACCTAGATAGTCCAAGTGCCCGTTAGGTAACCTAGATAGTCCAAGTGCAAGCTAGGTAACCTACATAGTCCAAGTTCCCGCGAGGTAACCTAGATAATCCAAGTGCCCGCTAGGTAACCTACATAGTCCAAGTGCCCGCTTGGTTACCTAGACTGTCCAAGTGTCCGCTAGTTACCTACATAGTCCAAAAGCACGTTCGTTAACCTAGATAGTCCATGAGCCCGCTACATAACCAACATAGTCCAAGGGCCCTCTAGGTAACCTATATACTCCAAGTGCCCGCTAGTTAACCTACATAGTCCAAGTGCCCGCTAAGAAACCTAGATAGTCCAAGTGCCCGTTAGGTAACCTAGATAGTCCAAGTGCAAGCTAGGTAACCTACATAGTCGAAGTTCCCGCTAGGTAACCTAGATAGTCCAAGTGCCCGTTACCTAACCTAGGTAGTCCAATTGCCAGCTATGCAACATACATAGTCCAAGTGCCCGTTCGTTAACCTAGAAGTCCAAGTGCCCGCTAGGTAACCAATATACTCCAAGTGCCCGCTAGGTATCCTAGATAGTCCAAGGCCCTGCTAGTTAACCTACATAGTCCAAGTGCCCGATAGTTAACTTACATAGTTCAAGTGTCCGTAGGGAACCTACATAGTCCAAGTTCCCGCTAGGTAACCTAGATAGTCCAAGTTCCCGTTACCTAACCTAGATAGTCCAAGTGCCCCCTAGGCAACCTACATAGTACAAGTGCCCGTTCATTAACCTAGAAGTCCAAGTGCCCGCTAGGTAACCTAGACTGTTCAAGTGCCCGCTAGGTTACCTACATAGTCCAAGTGCCCGTTAATAACATAGATAGTTCAAGTGCCCGCTAGGTAACCTTTAGAGTCCAAGTGCCCGCTAGGTAACCTAGATAGTCCAAGTGCCTGTTAGGTAACCTAGATAGTCCAAGTGCCCGCTAGTTAACCTACATAGTCCAAGTGCCCGCTAGTTAACCTAGACTGTCCAAGTGCCCACTAGGTATCCTGCGCAGTCCAAGTGCCCGTTACGTAACCTAGATATTCCAAGTGCCCGCTAGGAAACTTACATAGTCCAAGTGCCCGCTAGGTAACCTAGATAGTACAACAGCCCGTTAGTTAACCTAGATAGTCCAAGTTCCCACTAGGGAACGTACATAGTCCAAGGACCCGCTAGTTAACCTACATACTCCAAGTGCCCGATAGGGAACCTATATAGTCCAAGTGCCCACTAAGGGACGTACATATTCCAAGTGCACGCTAGGGAACCTACATAGTCCAAATGCCCATTAGGGAACTTAGTAGTCCAAGTGCCCGCTAGGGAACCTGCATCGGCCAAGTGAACGCTAGTTAATCTAGATTGTCCAAGTGCCCGCTAGTTAACCTAGATCGTCCAAGTGCCCGCTAGTTAACCTAGATAATCCAAGTGCCCGCTAGTTAACCTACATAGACCAAGGGCCCTCTAGTTAACCTAGATAGTCCAAGTGCCCGCTAGGTAACCTAGATAGTCCAAGTGCCCGCTAGGTTATGTACATAGTTCAAGTGCCCGCTAGGTAACTTAGATTGTCCAAGTGCCCGCTAAGTAACCTAGATTGTCCAAGTGCCCGCTAGGTAACCTAGATAGTCCAAGGTCCCGCTAGATAACCTACATAGTCCAATGCCCGATAGGGAACCTACATAGTCCAAGTGCCCACTGAGGAACCTACATAGTCCAAGTGCCCGCTAGGGAACCTACATAGTCCAAGTGGCCGCTACTTAATCTAGATAATCCAAGTGCCCGCTAGTTAACCTAGACAGTCCAAGTGCCCTCTAGTTAACCTAGATAGTCCAAGAGCCCGCTAGGGGACGTACATAGTCCAAGTGCCCGCTAAGTAACCTAGATAGTCCAAGTGCCCGCTAGGGTATGTACATAGTGCACGTGCCCGCTAGGTAACCTAGATAGTCCAAGGTCCCGCTAGTTAACCTACATAGTCCCATGCCCGATAGGGAACCTACATAGTCCAAGTGCCCGCTACTTAATCTAGATAATCCAAGTGCCCGCTAGTTAACCTAGATAGTCCAAGTGCCCGCTAGTTAACCTACATAGTCCACGGTCTGCTAGTTAACCAAGATAGTCCAAGTGCCTGCTAGTTAACCTACATAGTCCAAGAACCCGCTAGTTAACCTAGATATTCCAAGTGCCCGCTAGTTAACCTAGATCGTCCAAGTGTCCGCTAGTTAACTTACATAGTCCAAGTCCCAGTTAGGTAACCTAGATAGTACAAGTGCCCGCAAGGTAACCTACATAGTCCAAGTGCCCGCTAGGTAACCTAGATATTCCAAATTCCTGTTAGCTAACCTAGACAATCCAAGTGCCCGCTAGGTAACCTACATAGTCCAAGTGCCCTTTTGTTAACCTACATAGTCCAAGTGCCCGCTAGGCAACCTAGACTGTCCAAGTGTCTGCTAGGTTACCTACATAGTCCAAAAGCACGTTCGTTAACCTAGATAGTCCATGTGCCCGCTACATAACCTACATAGTCCCAGGGCCCTCTAGGTAACCTATATAGTCCAAGTGCCCGCTAGTTAACCTACACAGTCCAAGTGCCTGATAGGGAACCTACATAGTCCAAGTGCCCGCTGAGGAACCTACAAACTCCAAGTGCCCGATAGGGAACCTACATATTCCAAGTGCCCGTTAGGGTACCTAGATAGTCCAAGTGCCCGTAGGGAACCTATATAGTCCAAGTGCCCGCTAGGTAACCTAGATAGTCCAAGTGCGCGCTAGGGTATGTACATTCCAAGTGCCTGCTAGGAAACCTAGATAGTCCAAGAGCCCGCTAGTTAACCTACATAGTCCAAGGGCCCGCTAGTTAACCTACATAGTCCAAGGTCTGCTAGTTAACCTAGATAGTCAAAGTGACCGCTAGGTAACCTAGACAAGTGCCCGTTAGGTTACCTACATAGTCCAAGTGCCCGTTCATTAACCTAGATAGTCCTCGTGCCCGTTAGTTAACCTAGATAGTCCAAGTGCCCACTAGGGGACGTACATAGTCCAAGTGTCCGCTAGGTGACCTACATAGTCCAAAAGCACGTTCGTTAACCTAGATAGTCCACGTGCCCGCTACATAACCTACATAGTCCACGGACTGCTAGTTAACCAAGATATTCCAAGTGCCTGCTAGTTAACCTACATAGTCCAAGTGCCTGATAGGGAACCTACATAGTCCAAGTGCCCGCTGAGGAACCTACATAATCCAAGTGCCCGTAGGTAACCTATATAGTCCAAGTGCCCGCTAGTTAACCTACATAGTCCAAGTGCCTGATAGGGAACCTACATAGTCCAAGTGCCCGCTGAGGAACTTACATAGTCCATGTGCCCGTAGGGAACCTATATAGTCCAAGTGCCCGCTAGGGAACCTACATAGTCAAAGTGCCCGCTAGGGAACCTGCATTGTGCAAGTGCCCGCTAGTTAACCTAGATAGTCCAAGTGCCCGCTAGTTAACCTACATAGTCCACGGTCTGCTAGTTAACCAAGATAGTCCAAGTGCCTGCTAGTTGACCTACATAGTCCAAGAACCCGCTAGTTAACCTAGATAGTCCAAGTGCCCGCTAGTTAACCTACATAGTCCAAGGGCCCGCTAGTTAACCTAGATATTCCAAGTGCCCGCTAGTTAACCTAGATAGTCCAAGTGCCCGCTAGTTAACCTAGATAGTCCAAGTGCCCGCTAGTTAACCTACATAGTCCACGGACTGCTAGTTAACCAAGATAGTCCAAGTGCCTGCTAGTTAACCTACATAGTCCAAGAACCCGCTAGTTAACCTAGATAGTCCAAGTGCCCGCTAGTTAACCTACATAGTCCAAGGGCCTGCTAGTTAACATAGATATTCCAAGTGTCCGCTAGTTAAATTACATAGTCCAAGTTCCAGTTAGGTAACCTAGATAGTACAAGTGCCCGCAAGATAACCTACATATTCCAAGTGCCCGCTAGGTAACCTTGATAGTCCAAGTGCCCGTTAGGTAACCTAGATAGTCCAAGTTCCCGCTAGGTAACCTAGATAGTCCAAGTGCCCGTTACCTAACCTAGCTAGTCCAAGTGCCCGCTAGGTAACCTACATAGTCCAAGTTCCCACTAGGTAACCTAGATAGTCCAAGTGCCCGTTACCTAACCTAGATAATCCAAGTGCCCGCTAGGTAACCTACATAGTCCAAGTGCCCTTTCGTTAACCTACATAGTCCAAGTGCCCGCTTGGTTACCTAGACTGTGCAAGTGTCCGCTAGGTTACCTACATAGTCCAAAAGCACGTTCGTTAACCTAGATAGTCTATGTGCCCGCTACATAACCTACATAGTCCAAGGGCCCTATAGGTAACCTATATACTCCAAGTGACCGCTAGTTAACCTACATAGTCCAAGTGCCCGCTAAGAAACCTAGATAGTCCAAGTGCCCGCTATGCAACATACATAGTACAAGTGCCCGTTCGTTAACCTAGAAGTCCAAGTGCCCGCTAGGTAACCTATATAGTCCAAGTGCCCGCTAGGTAACCTAGATAGTCCAAGGTCCTGCTAGTTAACCTACATAGTCCCATGCCCGATAGGGAACCTACATATTCCAAGTGCCCGCTGAGGAACCTAGATAGTCCAAGTGCCCGCTAGTTAACCTAGATAGTCCAAGTGCCCGCTAGTTAACATACATAGTCCACGGTCTGCTAGTTAACCAAGATAGTCCAAGTGCCTGCTAGTTAACCTACATAGTCCAAGAACCCGCTAGTTAACCTAGATAGTCCAAGTGCCCAATAGTTAACCTACATAGTCCAAGGGCCCGCTAGTTAACCTAGATATTCCAAGTGCCCGCTAGTTTACCTAGATCGTCCAAGTGTCCGCTAGTTAACTTACATAGTCCAAGTTCCAGTTAGGTAACCTAGATAGTACAAGTGCCCGCAAGGTAACCTACATAGTCCAAGTGCCCACTAGGTAACCTAGATATTCCAAATTCCTATTAGCTAACCTAGACAATCCAAGTGCCCGCTAGGTAACCTACATAGTCCAAGTGCCCTTTCGTTAACCTACATAGTCCAAGTGCCCGCTAGGTAACCTAGACTGTCCAAGTGGACGCTAGGTTACCTACATAGTCCAAAAGCACGTTCGTTAACCTAGATAGTCCACGTGCCCGCTACATAACCTACATAGTCCAAGGGCCCTCTAGGTAACCTATATAGTCCAAGTGCCCGCTAGTTAACCTACATAGTCCAAGTGCCTGATAGGGAACCAACATAGACCAAGTGCCCGCTGAGGAACCTACATAGTCCAAGTGGCCGTAGGGAACCTATATAGTCCAAGTGCCCGCTAGGGACCCTACATAGTCAAAGTGCCCGCTGAGGAACCTGCATTGTGCAAGTGCCCGCTAGTTAACCTAGATAGTCCAAGTGCCCGCTAGTTAACCTAGATAGTCCAAGTGCCCGCTAGTTAACCTACATAGTCCACGGTCTGCTAGTTAACCAAGATAGTCCAAGTGCCTGCTAGTTAACCTACATAGTCCAAGAACCCGCTAGTTAACCTAGATAGTCCAAGTGCCCGCTAGTTAACCTACATAGTCCAAGGGCCCGCTAGTTAACCTAGATATTCCAAGTGCCCGCTAGTTAACCTAGATAGTCCAAGTGCCCGCTAGTTAACCTAGATAGTCCAAGTGCCCGCTAGTTAACCTAGATAGTCCAAGTGCCCGCTAGTTAACCTACATAGTCCACGGACTGCTAGTTAACCAAGATAGTCCAAGTGCCTGCTAGTTAACCTACATAGTCCAAGAACCCGCTACTTAACCTACATAGTGCAAATGCCCGCTAGTAACCTACATAGTCCAAGGGCCTGCTAGTTAACCTAGATATTCCAAGTGTCCGCTAGTTAACTTACATAGTCCAAGTTCCAGTTAGGTAACCTAGATAGTACAAGTGCCCGCAAGGTAACCTACATAGTCCAAGTGCCCGCTAGGTAACCTAGATATTCCAAATTCCTGTAAGCTAACCTAGACAATCCAAGTGCCCGCTAGGTAACCTACATAGTCCAAGTGCCCTTTCGTTAACCTACATAGTCCAAGTGCCCGCTAGGTAACCTAGACTGTCCAAGTGTCCGCTAGGTTACCTACATAGTCCAAAAGCACGTTCGTTAACCTAGATAGTCCACGTGCCCGCTACATAACCTACATAGTCCAAGGGCCCTCTAGGTAACCTATATAGTCCAAGTGCCCGCTAGTTAACCTACATAGTCCAACTGCCCGCTAGGTAACCTAGATAGTACAACAGCCCGTTAGTTAACCTAGATAGTCCAAGTTCCCACTAGGGTACGTACATAGTCCAAGGACCCGCTAGTGAACCTACATAGTCCTATGCCCGATAGGGAACCTGCATAGTCCAAGTGCCCGCTGAGGAACCTACAAAATCCAAGTGCCCGTTAGGGAACCTAGATAGTCCAAGTGCCCGTAGGGAACCTACATAGTCAAAGTGCCCACTAGGGAACCTGCATTGTACAAGTGCATGCTAATTAACCTAGATAGTCCAATTGCCCGCTAGTTAACCTAGATAGTCAAAGTGCCCACTAGTTAACATTGATCATCCACAGCCCGCTAGTTAACCTACATAGTCCAAGTGCCTGATAGGGAACCTACATAGTCCAAGTGCCCGCTGAGGAACCTACATAGTCCAAGTGCCCGATAGGGAACCTTCATATTCCAAGTGCCCGTTAGGGTACCTAGATAGTCCAAGTGACCGTTACCTAACCTAGATAGTCCAAGTGCCCGCTAGGCAACCTACATAGTATAAGTGCCCGTTCGTTAACATAGACGTCCAAGTGCCCGCTAGGTAACCTAGACTGTCCAATTGCCCGCTAGGTTACCTACATAGTCCAAGTGCCCGTTAATAACATAGATAGTCCAAGTGCCCGCTAGGTAACCTTTAGAGTCCAAGTGCCCGCTAGGTAACCTAGATAGTCCAAGTGCCTGTTAGGTAACCTAGATAGTCCAAGTGCCCGCTAGTTAACCTACATAGTCCAAGTGCCCGCTAGTTAACCTAGACAGTCAAAGTGCCCACCAGGTATCCTGCATAGTCCAAGTGCCCGTTAGGTAACCTAGATATTCCAAGTGCCCGCTAGGGAACCTGCATCGTCCAAGTGCCCGCTAGTTAATCTAGATTGTCCAAGTGCCCGCTAGTTAACCTAGATCGTCCAAGTGCCCGCTAGTTAACCAAGATAATCCAAGGGCCCTCTAGTTAACCTAGATAGTCCAAGTGCCCGCTATGGAACGTACATAGTCCAATTGCCCGCTAGGTTACCTACATAGTCCAAGTGCCCGTTAATAACCTAGATTGTCCATGTGCCCGCTAGGTAACCTACATAGTCCAATGCCCGATAGGTAACCTACATAGTCCAAGTACCCAGTGAGGAACCTACATAGTCCAAGTGCCCGCTAGGGAACCTACATATTCCAAGTGGCCGCTAGTTAATCTAGATAGTCCAAGTGCCCGCTAGTTAACCTAGATAGTCCAAGTGCCCTCTAGTTAACCTAGATCGTCCAAGTGTCCGCTAGTTAACCTAGATAATCCACGTGCCCGCTAGTTAACCTACATAGTACAAGGGCCCTCTAGTTAACCTAGATAGTCCAAGTGCCCACTAGGGGACGTACATAGTCCAAGTGCCCGCTAGGTAACCTAGATAGTCCAAGTGCCCGCTAGGGTATGTACATAGTTCAAGTGCCCGCTAGGTATCCTAGATTGTCCAACTGTCCGCTAGTTAACCTACATAGTCCAAGTGCTCGCTAGGTAACCTAGATAGTCCAAGTGCCCGCTAGTTAACCTACATAGTCCCATGCACTATAGGGAACCAACAAAGTCCAAGTGCCCGCTGAGGAACCGACATAATCCAAGTGCCCGTTAGGGAACCTAGATAGTCTAAGTGCCCGTAGGGAACCTATATATTCCAAGTACCCGCTAGGGAACCTACATAGTCCAAGGGCCCGCTAGTTAACCTAGATATTCCAAGTGCCCGCTAGTTAACCTAGATCGTCCAAGTGTCCGCTTGTTGACCTACGTAGTCCAAGTTCCAGTAAGGTAACCTAAATAGTACAAGTGCCTGCAAGGTAACCTACATAGTCCAAGTCCCCGCTAGGTAACCTAGATATTCCAAGTTCCTGTTAGCTAACCTAGATAATCCAAGTGCCCGCTAGGTAACTTACATAGTCCAAGTGCCCTTTCGTTAACCTACATAGTCCAAGTGCCCGCTAGGTAACCTAGACTGTCCAAGTGTCCACTAGGTTACCTACATAGTCCAAAAGCACGTTCGTTAACCTAGATAGTCCACGTGCCCGCTACATAACCTACAGAGTCAAGGGCCCTCTAGGTAACCTATATAGTCCAAGTGCCCGCTAGTTATCCTACATAGTCCAAGTGCCCGCTAGGTAACCTAGATAGTACAACAGCCCGTTAGTTAACCTAGATAGTCCAAGTTCCCACTAGGGAACGTACATAGTCGAAGGACCCGCTGGTTAACCTACATAGTCCTATGCCCGATAGGGAACCTGCATCGTCCAAGTGCCCGCTGAGGAACCTACAAAATCCAAGTGCCCGTTAAGGAACCTAGATAGTCCAAGTGCCTGTAGGGAACCTATATTGTCCAAGTGCCCGCTAGGAAACCTACATAGTCAAAGTGCCCGCTAGGGAACCTGCATTGTACAAGTGCACGCTAATTAACCTAGATAGTCCAATTGCCCGCTAGTTAACCTAGATAGTAAAAGTGCCCACTAGTTAACATTGATCATCCACAGCCCGCTACTTAACCTACATAGTCCAAGTGCCTGATAGGGAACCTACATAGTCCAAGTGCCCGCTGAGGAACCTACATAGTCCAAGTACCCGATAGGGAACCTACATATTCCAAGTGCCCGTTAGGGTACCTAGATAGTCCAAGTGCCCGTTACCTAACCTAGATAGTCCAAGTACCCGCTAGGCAACCTACATAGTACAAGTGCCCGTTCGTTAACCAAGAAGTCCAAGTGCCCGCTAGGTAACCTAGACTGTCCAATTGCCCGCTAGGTTACCTACATAGTACAAGTGCCCGTAAATAACATAGATAGTCCAAGTGCCCGATAGGTATCCTTTAGAGTCCAAGTGCCCGCTAGGTAACCTAGATAGTCCAAGTGCCTGTTAGGAAGCCTAGATAGTCCAAGTGCCCGCTAGTTAACCTACATACTCCAAGTTCCTGATAGTTAACCTAGACAGTCAAAGTGCCCACTAGGTATCCTGCATAGTCCATGTGCCCGTTAGGTCACCTAGATATTCCAAGTGCCCGCTAGGAAACCTTCATAGTCGAAGTACCCGCTAAGTAACCTAGATAGTACAACAGCCCGTTAGTTAACCTAGATAGTCCAAGTTCCCACTAGGGAACGTACATAGTCCAAGAACCCGCTAGTTAACATAGATAGTCCAAGTGCCCGCTAGTTAACCTACATAGTCGAAGGGCCCGCTAGTTAACCTAGATATTCCAAGTGCCCGCTAGTTAACCTATATCGTCCAAGTGTCCGCTAGTTAACCTACATAGTCCAAGTTCCAGTTAGGTAACCTAGATAGTACAAGTGCCCGCAAGGTAACCTGCATAGTCCAAGTGCCCGCTAGGTAACCTAGATATTCCAAGTTCCTGTTAGCTAACCTAGATAATCCAAGTGCCCGCTAGGTAACCTACATAGTCCAAGTGCCCGCTAGTTAACCTAGACTGTCCAAGTGTCCGCTAGGTTACCTACATAGTCCAAAAGCACGTTCGTTAACCTAGATAGTCCATGTGCCCGCTACATAACCTACATAGTCCAAGGGCCCTCTAGGTAACCTATATACTCCAAGTGCCCGCTAGTTAACCTACATAGTCCAAGTGCCCGCTAAGAAACTTAGATAATCCAAGTGCCCGTTAGGTAACCTAGATAGTCCAAGTGCAAGCTAGGTAACCTACATAGTCCAAGTTCCCGCTAGGTAACCTAGATAGTCCAAGTGCCCATTACCTAACCTAGATAGTCCAATTGCCCGCTATGCAACATACATAGTCCAAGTGCCCGTTCGTTAACCTAGAAGTCCAAGTGCCCGCTAGGTAACCTATATAGTCCAAGTGCCCGCTAGGTAACCTAGATAGTCCAAGGGCCTGCTAGTTAACCTATATAGTCCAAGTGCCCGGTAGATAACTTACTTAGTTCAAGTGTCCGTAGGGAACCTGCATTGTCCAAGTGCCCGCTAGATAACCTACATAGTCCAAGTTCCCGCTAGGTAACCTAGATAGTCCAAGTGCCCGTTACCTAACCTAGATAGTCCAAGTGCCCCCTAGGCAACCTACATAGTACAAGTGCCCGTTCGTTAACCTAGAAGTCCAAGTGCCCGCTAGGTAACCTAGACTGTCCAATTGCCCGCTAGGTTACCTACATAGTACAAGTGCCCGTTAATAACATAGATAGTCGAAGTGCCCGCTAGGTAACCTTTAGAATCCAAGTGCCCGCTAGGTAACCTAGATAGTCCAAGTGCCTGTTAGGTAACCTAGATAGTCCAAGTGCCCGCTAGTTAACCTACATAGTCCAAGTGCCCGCTAGTTAACCTAGACAGTCCAAGTGCCCACTAGGTATCCTGCATAGTCCAAGTGCCCGTTAGGTAACCTAGATATTCCAAGTGCCCGCTAGGAAACCTACATAGTCCAAGTGCCCGCTAGGTAACCTAGATAGTACAACAGCCCGTTAGTTAACCTAGATAGTCCAAGTTCCCACTAGGGAACGTACATAGTTCAAGGACCCGCTAGTTAACCTACATAGTCCAAGTGCCCGATAGGGAACCTACATAGTCCAAGTGCCCACTGAGGAACCTACATAGTCCAAGTGCCCGCTAGGGAACCTACATAGTCCAAGTGGCCGCTACTTAATCTAGATAGTCCAAGTGCCCGCTAGTTAACCTAGATAGTCCAAGTGCCCTCTAGTTAACCTAGATAGTCCAAGTGCCCGCTAGGGGACTTACATAGTTCAAGTGCCCGCTAGGTAACCTAGATAGTCCAAGTGCCTGTTAGGTAACCTAGATAGTCCAAGTGCAAGCTAGGTAACCTACATAGTCCAAGTTCCCGCTAGGTAACCTAGATAGTCCAAGTGCCCGTTACCTAACCTAGATAGTCCAATTGCCAGCTATGCAACATACATAGTCCAAGTGCCCGTTCGTTAACCTAGAAGTCCAAGTGCCCGCTAGGTAACCAATATACTCCAAGTGCCCGCTAGGTATCCTAGATAGTCCAAGGCCCTGCTAGTTAACCTACATAGTCCAAGTGCCCGGTAGTTAACTTACATAGTTCAAGTGTCCGTAGGGAACCTGCATTGTCCAAGTGCCCGTTAGAAAACCTACATAGTCCAAGTTCCCGCTAGGTAACCTAGATAGTCCAAGTGCCCGTTACCTAACCTAGATAGTCCAAGTGCCCCCTAGGCAACCTACATAGTACAAGTGCCCGTTCATTAACCTAGAAGTCCAAGTGCCCGCTAGGTAACCTAGACTGTTCAAGTGCCCGCTAGGTTACCTACATAGTCCAAGTGCCCGTTAATAACATAGATATTTCAAGTGCCCGCTAGGTAACCTTTAGAGTCCAAGTGCCCGCTAGGTAACCTAGATAGGCCAAGTGCCTGTTAGGTAACCTAGATAGTCCAAGTGCCCGCTAGTTAACCTACATAGTCCAAGTGCCCGCTAGTTAACCTAGACAGTCCAAGTGCCCACTAGGTATCCTGCGTAGTCCAAGTGCCCGTTAGGTAACCTAGATATTCCAAGTGCCCGCTAGGAAACTTACATAGTCCAAGTGCCCGCTAGGTAACCTAGATAGTACAACAGCCCGTTAGTTAACCTAGATAGTCCAAGTTCCCACTAGGGAACGTACATAGTCCAAGGACCCGCTAGTTAACCTACATACTCCAAGTGCCCGATAGGGAACCTACATAGTCCAAGTGCCCGCTAAGGGACGTACATATTCCAAGTGCACGCTAGGGAACCTACATAGTCCAAATGCCCATTAGGGAACTTAGTAGTCCAAGTGCCCGCTAGGGAACCTGCATCGGCCAAGTGAACGCTAGTTAATCTAGATTGTCCAAGTGCCCGCTAGTTAACCTAGATCGTCCAAGTGCCCGCTAGTTAACCTAGATAATCCAAGTGCCCGCTAGTTAACCTACATAGACCAAGGGCCCTCTAGTTAACCTAGATAGTCCAAGTGCCCGCTAGGTAACCTAGATAGTCCAAGTGCCCGCTAGGTTATGTACATAGTTCAAGTGCCCGCTAGGTAACCTAGATTGTCCAAGAGCCCGCTAAGTAACCTAGATTGTCCACGTGCCCGCTAGGTAACCTAGATAGTCCAAGGTCCCGCTAGATAACCTACATAGTCCAATGCCCGATAGGGAACCTACATAGTCCAAGTGCCCACTAGGGGACGTACATAGTCCAAGTGCCCGCTAGGTAACCTAGATAGTCCAAGTGCCCGCTAGGGTATGTACATAGTTCAAGTGCCCGCTAGGTATCCTAGATTGTCCAACTGTCCGCTAGTTAACCTACATATTCCAAGTGCCCGCTAGTTAACCTACATAGTCCAAGTGCCCGCTAGGTAACCTAGATAGTACAACAGCCCGTTAGTTAACCTAGATAGTCCAAGTTCCCACTAGGGAACGTACATAGTCGAAGGACCCGCTGGTTAACCTACATAGTCCTATGCCCGATAGGGAACCTGCATCGTCCAAGTGCCCGCTGAGGAACCTACAAAATCCAAGTGCCCGTTAAGGAACCTAGATAGTCCAAGTGCCTGTAGGGAACCTATATTGTCCAAGTGCCCGCTAGGAAACCTACATAGTCAAAGTGCCCGCTAGGGAACCTGCATTGTACAAGTGCACGCTAATTAACCTAGATAGTCCAATTGCCCGCTAGTTAACCTAGATAGTAAAAGTGCCCACTAGTTAACATTGATCATCCACAGCCCGCTACTTAACCTACATAGTCCAAGTGCCTGATAGGGAACCTACATAGTCCAAGTGCCCGCTGAGGAACCTACATAGTCCAAGTACCCGGTAGGGAACCTACATATTCCAAGTGCCCGTTAGGGTACCTAGATAGTCCAAGTGCCCGTTACCTAACCTAGATAGTCCAAGTGCCCGCTAGGCAACCTACATAGTACAAGTGCCCGTTCGTTAACCTAGAAGTCCAAGTGCCCGCTAGGTAACCTAGACTGTCCAATTGCCCGCTAGGTTACCTACATAGTACAAGTGCCCGTTAATAACATAGATAGTCCAAGTGCCTGATAGGTATCCTTTAGAGTCCAAGTGCCCGCTAGGTAACCTAGATAGTCCAAGTGCCTCTTAGGAAGCCTAGATAGTCCAAGTGCCCGCTAGTTAACCTACATACTCCAAGTTCCCGATAGTTAACCTAGACAGTCAAAGTGCCCACTAGGTATCCTGCATAGTCCATGTGCCCGTTAGGTCACCTAGATAGTCCAAGTGCCCGCTAGTTAACCTACATAGTCGAAGGGCCCGCTAGTTAACCTAGATATTCCAAGTGCCCGCTAGTTAACCTATATCGTCCAAGTGTCCGCTAGTTAACCTACATAGTCCAAGTTCCAGTTAGGTAACCTAGATAGTACAAGTGCCCGCAAGGTAACCTGCATAGTCCAAGTGCCCGCTAGGTAACCTAGATATTCCAAGTTCTTGTTAGCTAACCTAGATAATCCAAGTGCCCGCTAGGTAACCTACATAGTCCAAGTGCCCGCTAGTTAACCTAGACTGTCCAAGTGTCCGCTAGGTTACCTACATAGTCCAAAAGCATGTTCGTTAACCTAGATAGTCCATGTGCCCGCTACATAACCTACATAGTCCAAGGGCACTCTAGGTAACCTATATACTCCAAGTGCCCGCTAGTTAACCTACATAGTCCAAGTGCCCGCTAAGACACCTAGATAATCCAAGTGCCCGTTAGGTAACCTAGATAGTCCAAGTGCAAGCTAGGTAACCTACATAGTCCAAGTTCCCGCTAGGTAACCTAGATAGTCCAAGTGCCCATTACCTAACCTAGATAGTCCAATTGCCCGCTATGCAACATACATAGTCCAAGTGCCCGTTCGTTAACCTAGAAGTCCAAGTGCCCGCTAGGTAACCTATATAGTCCAAGTGCCCGCTAGGTAACCTAGATAGTCCAAGGGCCTGCTAGTTAACCTATATAGTCCAAGTGCCCGGTAGATAACTTACTTAGTTCAAGTGTCCGTAGGGAACCTGCATTGTCCAAGTGCCCGCTAGATAACCTACATAGTCCAAGTTCCCGCTAGGTAACCTAGATAGTCCAAGTGCCCGTTACCTAACCTAGATAGTGCAAGTGCCCCCTAGGCAACCTACATAGTACAAGTGCCCGTTCGTTAACCTAGAAGTCCAAGTGCCCGCTAGGTAACCTAGACTGTCCAATTGCCCGCTAGGTTACCTACATAGTACAAGTGCCCGTTAATAACATAGATAGTCGAAGTGCCCGCTAGGTAACCTTTAGAGTCCAAGTGCCCGCTAGGTAACCTAGATAGTCCAAGTGCCTGTTAGGTAACCTAGATAGTCCAAGTGCCCGCTAGTTAACCTACATAGTCCAAGTGCCCGCTAGTTAACCTAGACAATCCAAGTGCCCACTAGGTATCCTGCATAGTCCAAGTGCCCGTTAGGTAACCTAGATATTCCAAGTGCCCGCTAGGAAACCTACATAGTCCAAGTGCCCGCTAGGTAACCTAGATAGTACAACAGCCCGTTAGTTAACCTAGATAGTCCAAGTTCCCACTAGGGAACGTACATAGTTCAAGGACCCGCTAGTTAACCTACATAGTCCAAGTGCCCGATAGGGTACCTACATAGTCCAAGTGCCCGCTAAGGGACGTACATATTCCAAGTGCCCGCTAGGGAACCTACATAGTCCAAATGCCCATTAGGGAACTTAGTAGTCCAAGTGCCCACTAGGGAACCTGCATCGTCCAAGTGAACGCTACTTAATCTAGATTGTCCAAGTGCCCGCTAGTTAACCTAGATCGTCCAAGTGCCCGCTAGTTAACCTAGATAATCCAAGTGCCCGCTAGTTAACCTACATAGACGAAGGGCCCTCTAGTTAACCTAGATAGTTCAAGTGCCCGCTAGGTAACCTAGATAGTCCAAGTGCCCGCTAGGTTATGTACATAGTTCAAGTGCCCGCTAGGTAACCTAGATTGTCCAAGTGCCCGCTAAGTAACCTAGTTTGTCCACGTGCCCGCTAGGTAACCTAGATAGTCCAAGGTCCCGCTAGATAACCTACATAGTCCAATGCCCGATAGGGAACCTACATAGTCCAAGTGCCCACTGAGGAACCTACATAGTCCAAGTGCCCGCTAGGGAACCTACATAGTCCAAGTGGCCGCTACTTAATCTAGATAGTCCAAGTGCCCTCTAGTTAACCTAGATAGTCCAAGTGCCCGCTAAGGGACTTACATAGTCCAAGTGCCCGCTAGGTAACCTAGATAGTCCAAGTGCCTGTTAGGTAACCTAGATAGTCCAAGTGCAAACTAGGTAACCTACATAGTCCAAGTTCCCGCTAGGTAACCTAGATAGTCCAAGTGCCCGTTACCTAACCTAGATAGTCCAATTGCCAGCTATGCAACATACATAGTCCAAGTGCCCGTTCGTTAACCTAGAAGTCCAAGTGCCCGCTAGGTAACCAATATACTCCAAGTGCCCGCTAGGTATCCTAGATAGTCCAAGGCCCTGCTAGTTAACCTACATAGTCCAAGTGCCCGGTAGTTAACTTACATAGTTCAAGTGTCCGTAGGGAACCTGCATTGTCCAAGTGCCCGCTAGATAACCTACCTAGTCCAAGTTCCCGCTAGGTAACCTAGATAGTCCAAGTGCCCGTTACCTAACCTAGATAGTCCAAGTGCCCGCTAGGTAACCTAGACTGTTCAAGTGCCCGCTAGGTTACCTACATAGTCCAATTGCCCGTTAATAACATAGATAGTTCAAGTGCCCGCTAGGTAACCTTTAGAGTCCAAGTGCCCGCTAGGTAACCTAGATAGTCCAAGTGCCTGTTAGGTAACCTACATAGTCCAAGTGCCCGCTAGTTAACCTAGACAGTCCAAGTGCCCACTAGGTATCCTGCGTAGTCCAAGTGCCCGTTAGGTAACCTAGATATTCCAAGTGCCCGCTAGGAAACTTACATAGTCCAAGTGCCCGCTAGGTAACCTAGATAGTACAACAGCCCGTTAGTTAACCTAGATAGTCCAAGTTCCCACTAGGGAACGTACATAGTCCAAGGACCCGCTAGTTAACCTACATACTCCAAGTGCCCGATAGGGAACCTACATAGTCCTAGTGCCCGCTAAGGGACGTACATATTCCAAGTGCACGCTAGGGAACCTACATAGTCCAAATGCCCATTAGGGAACTTAGTAGTCCAAGTGCCCGCTAGGGAACCTGCATCGTCCAAGTGAACGCTAGTTAATCTAGATCGTCGATGTGCCCGCTAGTTAACCTAGATAATCCAAGTGCCCGCTAGTTAACCTACATAGACCAAGGGCCCTCTAGTTAACCTAGATAGTCCAAGTGTCCGCTAGGTAACCTAGATAGTCCAAGTGCCCGCTAGGTTATGTACATAGTTCAAGTGCCCGCTAGGTAACCTAGATTGTCCAAGTGCCCGCTAAGTAACCTAGATTGTCCACGTACCCGCTAGGTAACCTAGATAGTCCAAGGTCCCGCTAGATAACCTACATAGTCCAATGCCCGATAGGGAACCTACATAGTCCAAGTGCCCACTGAGGAACCTACATAGTCCAAGTGCCCGCTAGGCAACCTACATAGTACAAGTGCCCGTTCGTTAACCTAGACGTCCAAGTGCCCGCTAGGTAACCTAGACTGTCCAATTGCCCGCTAGGTTACCTACATAGTCCAAGTGCCCGTTAATAACATAGATAGTCCAAGTGCCCGCTAGGTAACCTTTAGAGTCCAAGTGCCCGCTAGGTAACCTAGATAGTCCAAGTGCCTGTTAGGAAACCTAGATAGTCCAAGTGCCCGCTAGTTAACCTACATAGTCCAAGTGCCCGCTAGTTAACCTAGACAGTCAAAGTGCCCACCAGGTATCCTGCATAGTCCAAGTGCCCGTTAGGTAACCTAGATATTCCAAGTGCCCGCTAGGGAACCTGCATCGTCCAAGTGCCCGCTAGTTAATCTAGATTGTCCAAGTGCCCGCTAGTTAACCTAGATCGTCCAAGTGCCCGCTAGTTAACCAAGATAATCCAAGGGCCCTCTAGTTAACCTAGATAGTCCATGTGCCCGCTAGGGAACGTACATAGTCCAAGTGCCCGCTAGGTAACCTAGATAGTCCAAGTGCCCGCTAAGTAACCTAGATTGTCCATGTGCCCGCGAGGTAACCTACATAGTCCAATGCCCGATAGGTAACCTACATAGTCCAAGTGCCCAGTGAGGAACCTACATAGTCCAAGTGCCCGCTAGGGAACCTACATATTCCAAGTGACCGCTAGTTAATCTAGATAGTCCAAGTGCCCGCTAGTTAACCTAGATAGTCCAAGTGCCCTCTAGTTAACCTAGATCGTCCAAGTGTCCGCTAGTTAACCTAGATAATCCAAGTGCCCGCTAGTTAACCTACATAGTACAAGGGCCCTCTAGTTAACCTAGATAGTCCAAGTGCCCACTAGGGGACGTACATAGTCCAAGTGCCCGCTAGGTAACCTAGATAGTCCAAGTGCCCGCTAGGGTATGTACATAGTTCAAGTGCCCGCTAGGTATCCTAGATTGTCCAACTGTCCGCTAGTTAACCTACATAGTCCAAGTGCCCGCTAGGTAACCTAGATAGTCCAAGTGCCCGCTACTTAACCTACATACTCCCATGCCCGATAGGGAACCAACAAAGTCCAAGTGCCCGCTGAGGAACTTACATAGTCCAAGTGCCCGTTAGGGAACCTAGATAGTCTAAGTGCCCGTAGGGAACCTATATAGTCCAAGTGCCCGCTAGGGAACCTACATAGTCAAAGTGCCCACTAGGGAACCTGCATTGTGCAAGTGCCCGCTAGGTAACCTAGATAGTCCAAGTGCCCGCTAGTTAACCTACATAGTCCAAGGGCCCGCTAGTTAACCTAGATATTCCAAGTGCCCGCTAGTTAACCTAGATCGTCCAAGTGTCCGCTAGTTGACCTACGTAGTCCAAGTTCCAGTTAGGTAACCTAAATAGTACAACTGCCTGCAAGGTAACCTACATAGTCCAAGTCCCCGCTAGGTAACCTAGATATTCCAAGTTCCTGTTAGCTAACCTAGATAATCCAAGTGCCCGCTAGGTAACCTACATAGTCCAAGTGCCCTTTCGTTAACCTACATAGTCCAAGTGCCCGCTAGGTAACCTAGACTGTCCAAGTGTCCACTAGGTTACCTACATAGTCAAAAAGCACGTTCGTTAACCTAGATAGTCCACGTGCCCGTTACATAACCTACAGAGTCAAGGGCCCTCTAGGTAACCTATATAGTCCAAGTACCCGCTAGTTAACCTACATAGTCCAAGTGCCCGCTAGGTAACCTAGATAGTACAACAGCCCGTTAGTTAACCTAGATAGTCCAAGTTCCCACTAGGGAACGTACATAGTCGAAGGACACGCTGGTTAACCTACATAGTCCTATGCCCGATAGGGAACCTGCATCGTCCAAGTGCCCGCTGAGGAACCTACAAAATCCAAGTGCCCGTTAAGGAACCTAGATAGTCCAAGTGCCTGTAGGGAACCTATATTGTCCAAGTGCCCGCTAGGAAACCTACATAGTCAAAGTGCCCGCTAGGGAACCTGCATTGTACAAGTGCACGCTAATTAACCTAGATAGTCCAATTGCCCGCTAGTTAACCTAGATAGTAAAAGTGCCCACTAGTTAACATTGATCATCCACAGCCCGCTACTTAACCTATATAGTCCAAGTGCCTGATAGGGAACCTACATAGTCCAAGTGCCCGCTGAGGAACCTACATAGTCCAAGTACCCGATAGGGAACCTACATATTCCAAGTGTCCGTTAGGGTACCTAGATAGTCCAAGTGCCCGTTACCTAACCTAGATAGTCCAAGTGCCCGCTAGGCAACCTACATAGTACAAGTGCCCGTTCGTTAACCTAGAAGTCCAAGTGACCGCTAGGTAACCTAGACTGTCCAATTGCCCGCTAGGTTACCTACATAGTACAAGTGCCCGTAAATAACATAGATAGTCCAAGTGCCCGATAGGTATCCTTTAGAGTCCAAGTGCCCGCTAGGTAACCTAGATAGTCCAAGTGCCTGTTAGGAAGCCTAGATAGTCCAAGTGCCCGCTAGTTAACCTACATACTCCAAGTTCCTGATAGTTAACCTAGACAGTCAAAGTGCCCACTAGGTATCCTGCATAGTCCATGTGCCCGTTAGGTCACCTAGATATTCCAAGTGCCCGCTAGGAAACCTACATAGTCGAAGTACCCGCTAAGTAACCTAGATAGTACAACAGCCCGTTAGTTAACCTAGATAGTCCAAGTTCCCACTAGGGAACGTACATAGTCCAAGAACCCGCTAGTTAACATAGATAGTCCAAGTGCCCGCTAGTTAACCTACATAGTCGAAGGGCCCGCTAGTTAACCTAGATATTCCAAGTGCCCGCTAGTTAACCTATATCGTCCAAGTGTCCGCTAGTTAACCTACATAGTCCAAGTTCCAGTTAGGTAATCTAGATAGTACAAGTGCCCGCAAGGTAACCTGCATAGTCCAAGTGCCCGCTAGGTAACCTAGATATTCCAAGTTCCTGTTAGCTAACCTAGATAATCCAAGTGCCCGCTAGGTAACCTACATAGTCCAAGTGCCCGCTAGTTAACCTAGACTGTCCAAGTGTCCGCTAGGTTACCTACATAGTCCAAAAGCACGTTCGTTAACCTAGATAGTCCATGTGCCCGCTACATAACCTACATAGTCCAAGGGCCCTCTAGGTAACCTATATACTCCAAGTGCCCGCTAGTTAACCTACATAGTCCAAGTGCCCGCTAAGAAACCTAGATAATCCAAGTGCCCGTTAGGTAACCTAGATAATCCAAGTGCAAGCTAGGTAACCTACATAGTCCAAGTTCCCGCTAGGTAACCTAGATAGTCCAAGTGCCCATTACCTAACCTAGATAGTCCAATTGCCCGCTATGCAACATACATAGTCCAAGTGCCCGTTCGTTAACCTAGAAGTCCAAGTGCCCGCTAGGTAACCTATATAGTCCAAGTGCCCGCTAGGTAACCTAGATAGTCCAAGGGCCTGCTAGTTAACCTATATAGTCCAAGTGCCCGGTAGATAACTTACTTAGTTCAAGTGTCCGTAGGGAACCTGCATTGTCCAAGTGCCCGCTAGATAACCTACATAGTCCAAGTTCCCGCTAGGTAACCTAGATAGTCCAAGTGCCCGTTACCTAACCTAAATAGTCCAAGTGCCCCCTAGGCAACTTACATAGTACAAGTGCCCGTTCGTTAACCTAGAAGTCCAAGTGCCCGCTAGGTAACCTAGACTGTCCAATTGCCCGCTAGGTTACCTACATAGTACAAGTGCCCGTTAATAACATAGATAGTCGAAGTGCCCGCTAGGTAACCTACCTATGCCCGTTTAAAGTTAACGCTAATCCGAAATCATCTGTCCCACTATTTTGCAGCATTTTAAAGAAGCACACTGGGAAAGATTTTTCTGCAAGGAAGAAACTGCAGGCGGCGTGGCTGAAATGAGAATATCATGCTGCACGGGCTCTTTGCCCTCAGATGTAGAAGTGTCATCAGTGGGCATCATAGAGAAACGGGACACTAATAAGTGATCATCAACCTCTGTGAATTCCCTTTGTTCTAGACGCCTGAAATAAAGAGTTGTCCTGAGTCACATAAACCTCCACCGAGTGGTCTTTATGTGGCGCGGGAACTTGCCGGTATAAGAGAAATCCGAAGAAGGCTGAACGTCCACAATTGAATGGTCATTGCGAGAAATGAAGTGGCAGCCAGATCAGATTGGGAAACTTCAGCTTCCATTAGAAAATGAAGATGTGAGAATCTGGTACGTCCTCAATTCACGGTTTCCTTAGATCCATGAAATTCCGTGTTGAATTTTAGTCAGAAAATGAAAACTCCGGAGCCGCTCTTCAGCAGGCCCGGGTGTAGCTCCCAGAGGCACACTGGTGCTCCTCTAGAATTTGGATAAAAATCGTTTTCACTGGAATAAAGAACCTTGATCAAGCCAGGTGGGTCTTGACAATCGAAATTGCTGCGTTTGCCCGGTATACTGACAAGAACCCACCTGTGCTAGTCCATGGCGTATTCAGCACAGGAATCTGCATCGATTGAACCAAGACAAAGGAAAGCTCAGGGAGGCAGCACCCCTGTAGAAAAGCATTTGTACTTCAAAGATGAGGCCAATGAAGTGAAAGGACAAAGCCATGGCAAACAGTTTTCATCATCGGCAGAATTTCACGGAGCAATATTGCTGGGAGAGAAAAGGCACCATCTGAGGGAGGCAAGCTCAAAAAAACTACCTAGGGCAAGAGCCGGGTTGCCCCCAGTCACTAGGCGTGTCAGGCCTCAGCATTGTAAGGAGAGTTCCCTGAAGTCTCTGAGTGAATTTTTCTCCGCTGTCCTACGTCTACGTTCCAAAATTTACTCTGCGGTTTCTGATGATCCTGGCTTATGAACGGCCACCATTCACCGTTCTCCTTACACTCGTGCGTCTCCATCGACCTTAAAAGAAAGGGAGGACACGCAACTGCTGGCAGGTAAATTCAGCAAAGTTTGTCTCAACACAAAAGAGACAGCTCTGTGGTGACACGTCTTCCACGGTAAAACAGTTCCTAGCGAATAAGGAATCTTCCCATCGCAATGACAATGAGAGAACTGCCACCGATGGATTTGCCGCTGTGCCTACACATCATCTTGAGGCCATACAGTAGTGAAGCACGGGAACCTAGGCGCTTCACCCTTTACCCTAGACCAGTGAAACACTGTCTCTAAACATGCCCACATGCCTGTACCTATGCCCGTTTAAAGTTAACGCTAAACCGAAATCTTCTGTCCCACTATTTTGCAGCATTTTAAAGAAGTACACTGGGAAAGATTTTTCTGCAAGGAAGAAATTGCAGGCGGCATGGCTGAAATGAGAATATCATGCTGCACGAGCTCTTTGCCCTCAGATGTAGAAGTGTCATCAGTGGCATCATAGAGAAACGGGACTTTAAAAAGTGATCATCTACCTCTGTGAATTCCCTTTGTTCTAGACGGCTGAAATAAAGAGTTGTCCTGAGTCACATAAACCTCCACCGAGTGGTCTTTATGTGGCGCGGGAACATGCCGGTATAAGAGAATTCCGAAGAAGGCTGAACGTCCACAATTGAATGATCATTGCCAGAAATGAAGTGGCAGCCGGTTCAGACTGGGATACTTCAGCTTCCATTAGACAATGAAGATGTGAGAATCTGGTACGTCCACAATTCACGGTTTCCTTAGATCCATGAAATTCCGTGCTGAATTTTAGTCAGAAAATGAACACTCCGGAGCCGCTCTTCAGCAGGCCCAGGTGTAGCTCCCAGAGGCACACTGGTGCTCCTCTAGAATTTGGATAAAAATCGTTTTCACTGGAATAAAGAACCTTGATCAAGCCAGGTGGGTCTTGACAATCGAAATTGCTGCGTTTGCCCGGTATACTGACAAGAACCCACCTGTGCTAGTCCATGGCGTATTCAGCTCAGGAACCTGGATCGATTGAGCCAAGACAAAGGAAAGCTCAGGGAGGCAGCACCCGTGTAGAAAAGCATTTGTATTTCAAAGATGAGGCCAATGAGGTGAAAGGACAAAGCCATGGCAAACAGTTTTCATCATCGGCAGAATTTCACGGAGCAATATTGCTGGGAGAGAAAAGGCACCACCTGAGGGAGGCACGCTCAACAAAACTACCTAGGGCAGGAGCCGGGTTGCCCCCAGGCACTAGGCTTGTCAGGCCTCAGCATTGTAAGGAGAGTTCCCTGAAGTCCCTGAGTGAATTTTTCTCCGCTGTCCTACGTCTACGTTCCTAAAATTTACTCTGCGGTTTCTGATGATCCTGGCTTATGAACGGCCACCATTCACCGTTCTCCTTACACTCGTGCGTCTCCATCCGCCTTAAAAGAAAGGGAGGACACGCAACTGCTGGCAGGTAAATTCAGCAAAGTTTGTCTCAACACAAAGGAGACAGCTCTGTGGTGACCCGTCTTCCACGGTAAAACAATTCCTAGCGAATAAGGTATCTTCCCATGGCAATGACAATATGAGAGAATTGCCACCGATGGATTTGCCGGTGTGCCTACACATCATCTTGAGGCCATACAGTAGTGAAGCACGGGAACCCAGGCGCTTCACCCTTTACCCTAGACCAGTGAAACACTGTCTCTAAACATGCCCACATGCCTGTACCTATGCCCGTTTAACGTTAACGCTAATCCGAAATCTTCTGTCCCACTATTTTGCCGCATTTTAAAGAAGCACACTGGGAAAGATTTTTCTGCAAGGAAGAAACTGCAGGCGGCGTGGCTGAAATGAGAATATTATGCTGCACGAGCTCTTTGCCCTCAGATGTAGAAGTGTCATCAGTGGGCATCATAGAGAAACGGGACACTAATAAGTGATCATCAACCTCTGTGAATTCCCTTTGTTCTAGACGCCTGAAATAAAGAGTTGTCCTGAGTCACATAAACCTCCACCGAGTGGTCTTTATGTGGCGCGGGAACATGCCGGTATAAGAATTCCGAAGAAGGCTGAACGTCCACAATTGAATGGTCATTGCCAGAAATGAAGTGGCAGCCGGATCAGACGGGGAAACTTCAGCTTCCATTAGACAATGAAGATGTGAGAATCTGGTACGTCCACAATTCACGGTTTCCTTAGATCCATGAAATTCCGTGTAGAATTTTAGTCAGAAAATGAAAACTCCAGAGCCGCTGTTCAGCAGGCCCGGGTGTAACTCCCAGAGGCACACTGGTGCTCCTCTAGGATTTGGATAAAAATCGTTTTCACTGGAATAAAGAACCTTGATCAAGCCAGGTGGGTCTTGACAATCGAAATTGCTGCGTTTGCCCGGTATACTGACAAGAACCCACCTGTGCTAGTCCATGGCGTATTCAGCACAGGAATCTGCATCGATTGAACCAAGACAAAGGAAAGCTCAGGGAGGCAGCACCCCTGTAGAAAAGCATTTGTACTTCAAAGATGAGGCCAATGAGGTGAAAGGACAAAGCCATGGCAAACAGTTTTCATCATCGGCAGAATTTCACGGAGCAATATTGCTGGGAGAGAAAAGGCACCATCTGAGGGAGGCAAGCTCAACAAAACTACCTAGGGCAAGAGCCGGGTTGCCCCCAGTCACTAGGCGTGTCAGGCCTCAGCATTGTAAGGAGAGTTCCCTGAAGTCTCTGAGTGAATTTTTCTCCGCTGTCCTACGTCTACGTTCCTAAAATTTACTCTGCGGTTTCTAATGATCCTGGCTTATGAACGGCCACCATTCACCGTTCTCCTTACACTCGTGCGTCTCCATCCGCCTTAAAAGAGAGGGAGGACACGCAACTGCTGGCAGGTAAATTCAGCAGAGTTTGTCCCAACACAAAAGAGACAGCTCTGTGGTGACCCGTCTTCCACGGTAAAACATTTCCTAGCGAATAAGGAATTTTCCCATCGCAATGACAATATGAGAGAATTGCCACCGATGGATTTGCCGCTGTGCCTACACATCATCTTGAGGCCATACAGTAGTGAAGCACGGGAACCCAGGCGCTTCACCCTTTACGCTAGACCAGTGAAACACTGTCTCTAAACATGCCCACATGCCTGTACCTTTGCCCGTTTAAAGTTAACGCTAAACCGAAATCTTCTGTCCCACTATTTTGCAGCATTTTAAAGAAGTACACTGGGAAAGATTTTTCTGCAAGGAAGAAACTGCAAGCGGCATGGCTGAAATGAGAATATCATGCTGCACGAGCTCTTTGACCTCAGGTGTAGAAGTGTCATCAATGGGCATCATAGAGAAACGGGACTTTAATAAGTGATCATCCACCTCTGTGAATTCCCTTTGTTCTAGACGCCTGAAATAAAGAGTTGTCCTGAGTCACATAAACCTCCACCGAGTGGTCTTTATGTGGCGCGGGAACTTGCCGGTATAAGAGAAATCCGAAGAAGGCTGAACGTCCACAATTGAATGGTCATTGCGAGAAATGAAGTGGCAGCCGGATCAGATTGGGAAACTTCAGCTTCCATTAGAAAATGAAGATGTGAGAATCTGGTACGTCCTCAATTCACGGTTTCCTTAGATCCATGAAATTCCGTGTTGAATTTGAGTCAGAAAATGAAAACTCCGGAGCCGCTGTTCAGCAGGCCAGGGTGTAGCTCCCAGAGGCACACTGGTGCTCCTCTAGAATTTGGATAAAAATCGTTTTCACTGGAATAAAGAACCTTGATCAAGCCAGGTGGGTCTTGACAATCGAAATTGCTGCGTTTGCCCGGTATACTGACAAGAACCCACCTGTGCTAGTCCATGGCGTATTCAGCTCAGGAACCTGGATCGATTGAGCCAAGACAAAGGAAAGCTCATGGAGGCAGCACCCGTGTAGAAAAGCATTTGTATTTCAAAGATGAGGCCAATGAGGTGAAAGGACAAAGCCATGGCAAACAGTTTTCATCATCGGCAGAATTTCACGGAGCAATATTGCTGGGAGAGAAAAGGCACCATCTGAGGGAGGCAAGCTCAACAAAACTACCTAGGGCAGGAGCCGGGTTGCCCCCAGGCACTAGGCGTGTCAGGCCTCAGCATTTTAAGGAGAGTTCCCTGAAGTCCCTAAGTGAAGTTTTCTCCGCTGTCCTACGTCTACGTTCCTAAAATTTACTCTACGGTTTCTGTTGATCCTGGATTATGAACGGCCACCATTCACCGTTCTCCTTACATTCGTGCGTCTCCATCCGCCTTAAAAGAGAGGGAGGACACGCAACTGCTGGCAGGTAAATTCAGCAGAGTTTGTACCAACACAAAAGAGACAGCTCTGTGGTGACCCGTCTTCCACGGTAAAACATTTCCTAGCGAATAAGGAATCTTCCCATCGCAATGACAATATGAGAGAATTGCCACCGATGGATTTGCCGCTGTGCCTACACATCATCTTGAGGCCATACAGTAGTGAAGCACGGGAACCCAGGCGCTTCACCCTTTACGCTAGACCAGTGAAACACTGTCTCTAAACATGCCCACATGCCTGTACCTATGCCCGTTTAAAGTTAACGCTAAACCGAAATCTTCTGTCCCACTATTTTGCAGCATTTTAAAGAAGTACACTGGGAAAGATTTTTCTGCAAGGAAGAAATTGCAGGCGGCATGGCTGATATGAGAATATCATGCTGCACGAGCTCTTTGCCCTCAGATGTAGAAGTGTCATCAGTGGCATCATAGAGAAACGGGACTTTAATAAGTGATCATCAACCTCTGTGAATTCCCTTTGTTCTAGACGCCTGAAATAAAGAGTTGTCCTGAGTCACATAAACCTCCACCGAGTGGTCTTTATGTGGCGCGGGAACATGCCGGTATAAGAGAATTCCGAAGAAGGCTGAACGTCCACAATTGAATGATCATTGCCAGAAATGAAGTGGCAGCCGGTTCAGACTGGGAAACTTCAGCTTCCATTGGACAATGAAGATGTGAGAATCTGGTACGTCCACAATTCACGGTTTCCTTAGATCCATGAAATTCCGTGCTGAATTTTAGTCAGAAAATGAACACTCCGGAGCCGCTCTTCAGCAGGCCCAGGTGTAGCTCCCAGAGGCACACTGGTGCTCCTCTAGAATTTGGATAAAAATCGTTTTCACTGGAATAAAGAACCTTGATCAAGCCAGGTGGGTCTTGACAATCGAAATTGCTGCGTTTGCCCGGTATACGGACAAGAACCCACCTGTGCTAGTCCATGGCGTATTCAGCTCAGGAACCTGGATCGATTGAGCCAAGACAAAGGAAAGCTCATGGAGGCAGCACCCGTGTAGAAAAGCATTTGTATTTCAAAGATGAGGCCAATGAGGTGAAAGGACAAAGCCATGGCAAACAGTTTTCATCATCGGCAGAATTTCACGGAGCAATATTGCTGGGCGAGAAAAGGCACTACCTGAGGGAGGCACGCTAAACAAAACTACCTAGGGCAGGAGCCGGGTTGCCCCCAGGCACTAGGCTTGTCAGGCCTCAGCATTGTAAGGAGAGTTCCCTGAAGTCCCTGAGTGAATTTTTCTCCGCTGTCCTACGTCTACGTTCCTAAAATTTACTCTGCGGTTTCTGATGATCCTGGCTTATGAACGGCCACCATTCACCGTTCTCCTTACACTCGTGCTTCTCCATCCGCCTTAAAAGAAAGGGAGGACACGCAACTGCTGGCAGGTAAATTCAGCAAAGTTTGTCTCAAGACAAAAGAGACAGCTCTGTGGTGACCCGTCTTCCACGGTAAAACAATTCCTAGCGAATAAGGTATCTTCCCATGGCAATGACATTATGAGAGAATTGCCACCGATGGATTTGCCTGTGTGCCTACACATCATCTTGAGGCCATACAGTAGTGAAGCACGGGAACCCAGGCGCTTCACCCTTTACCCTAGACCAGTGAAACACTGTCTCTAAACATGCCCACATGCCTGTACCTATGCCCGTTTAAAGTTAACGCTAATCCGAAATCTTCTGTCCCACTATTTTGCAGCATTTTAAAGGAGCACACTGGGAAAGATTTTTCTGCAAGGAAGAAACTGCAGGCGGCGTGGCTGAAATGAGAATATTATGCTGCACGAGCTCTTTGCCCTCAGATGTAGAAGTGTCATCAGTGGGCATCATAGAGAAACGGGACACTAATAAGTGATCATCAACCTCTGTGAATTCCCTTTGTTCTAGACGCCTGAAATAAAGAGTTGTCCTGAGTCACATAAACCTCCACCGAGTGGTCTTTATGTGGCGCGGGAACATGCCGGTATAAGAATTCCGAAGAAGGCTGAACGTCCACAATTGAATGGTCATTGCCAGAAATGAAGTGGCAGCCGGATCAGACGGGGAAACTTCAGCTTCCATTAGACAATGAAGATGTGAGAATCTGGTACGTCCACAATTCACGGTTTCCTTAGATCCATGAAATTCCGTGTAGAATTTTAGTCAGAAAATGAAAACTCCAGAGCCGCTGTTCAGCAGGCCCGGGTGTAACTCCCAGAGGCACACTGGTGCTCCTCTAGGATTTGGATAAAAATCGTTTTCACTGGAATAAAGAACCTTGATCAAGCCAGGTGGGTCTTGACAATCGAAATTGCGGCGTTTGCCCGGTATACTGACAAGAACCCACCTGTGCTAGTCCATGGCGTATTCAGCACAGGAATCTGCATCGATTGAGCCAAGACAAAGGAAAGCTCAGGGAGGCAGCACCCGTGTAGAAAAGCATTTTTACTTCAAAGATGAGGCCAATGAGGTGAAAGGACAAAGCCATGGCAAACAGTTTTCATCATCGGCAGAATTTCACGGAGCAATATTGCTGGGAGAGAAAAGGCACCACCTGAGGGAGGCAAGCTCAACAAAACTACCTAGGGCAGGAGCCGGGTTGCCCCCAGGCACTAGGCGTGTCAGGCCTCAGCATTGTAAGGAGAGTTCACTGAAGTCCCTGAGTGAAGTTTTCTCCGCTGTCCTACGTCTACGTTCCTAAAATTTACTCTGCGGTTTCTGATGATCCTGGCTTATGAACGGCCACCATTCACCATTCTCCTTACACTCGTGCGTCTCCATCGACCTTAAAAGAAAGGGAGGACACGCAACTGCTGGCAGGTAAATTCAGCAAAGTTTGTCTCAACACAAAAGAGACAGCTCTGTGGTGACCCGTCTTCCACGGTAAAACAGTTCCTAGCGAATAAGGAATCTTCCCATCGCAATGACATTATGAGAGAATTGCCACTGATGGATTTGCCTGTGTGCCTACACATCATCTTGAGGCCATACAGTAGTGAAGCACGGGAACCCAGGCGCTTCACGCTTTACCCTAGACCAGTGAAACACTGTCTCTAAACATGCCCACATGCCTGTACCTTTGCCCGTTTAAAGTTAACGCTAAACCGAAATCTTCTGTCCCACTATTTTGCAGCATTTTAAAGAAGTACACTGGGAAAGATTTTTCTGCAAGGAAGAAACTGCAGGCGGCATGGCTGAAATGAGAATATCATGCTGCACGAGCTCTTTGACCTTAGGTGTAGAAGTGTCATCAATGGGCATCATAGAGAAACGGGACTTTAATAAGTAATCATCAACCTCTGTGAATTCCCTTTGTTCTAGACGCCTGAAATAAAGAGTTGTCCTGAGTCACATAAACCTCCACCGAGTCGTCTTTATGTGGCGCGGGAACATGCCGGTATAAGAGAAATCCGAAGAAGGCTGAACGTCCACAATTGAATTGTCAATGCCAGAAATGAAGTGGCAGCCGGTTCAGACTGGGAAACTTCAGCTTCCATTGGACAATGAAGATGTGAGAATCTGGTACGTCCACAATTCACGGTTTCCTTAGATCCATGAAATTCCGTGTTGAATTTTAGTCAGAAAATGAAAACTCCGGCGCGCTGTTCAGCAGGCCCGGGTGTAGCTCCCAGAGGCACACTGGTGCTCCTCTAGAATTTGGATAAAAATCGTTTTCACTGGAATAAAGAACCTTGATCAAACCAGGTGGGTCTTGACAATCGAAATTGCGGCGTTTGCCCGGTATACTGACAAGAACCCACCTGTGCTAGTCCATGGCGTATTCAGCACAGGAATCGGCATCTATTGAGCCAAGACAAAGGAAATCTCAGGGAGACAGCACCCGTGTAGAAAAGCATTTGTACTTCAAAGATTAGGCCAATGAGGTGAAAGGACAAAGCCATGGCAAACAGTTTTCATCATCGGCAGAATTTCACGGAGCAATATTGCTGGGAGGGAAAAGGCACCACCTAAGGGAGGCACGCTCAACAAAACTACCTAGGGCAGGAGCCAGGTTGCCCCCAGGCACTAGGCGTGTCAGGCCTCAGCATTGTAAGGAGAGTTTACTGAAGTCCCTGAGTGAAGTTTTCTCCGCTGTCCTACGTCTACGTTCCTAAAATTTACTCTGCGGTTTCTGATGATCCTGGCTTATGAACGGCCACCATTCACCATTCTCCTTACACTCGTGCGTCTCCATCGACCTTAAAAGAAAGGGAGGACACGCAACTGCTGGCAGGTAAATTCAGCAAAGTTTGTCTCAACACAAAAGAGACAGCTCTGTGGTGACCCGTCTTCCACGGTAAAACAGTTCCTAGCGAAAAAGGAATCTTCCCATCGCAATGACAATATGAGAGAATTGCCACCGATGGATTTGCCGCAGTGCCTACACATCATCTTGAGGCCATACAGTAGTGAAGCACGGGAACCCAGGCGCTTCACGCTTTACCCTAGACCAGTGAAACACTGTCTCTAAACATGCCCACATGCCTGTACCTTTGCCCGTTTAAAGTTAACGCTAAACCGAAATCTTCTGTCCCACTATTTTGCAGCATTTTAAAGAAGTACACTGGGAAAGATTTTTCTGCAAGGAAGAAACTGCAGGCGGCATGGCTGAAATGAGAATATCATGCTGCACGAGCTCTTTGACCTCAGGTGTAGAAGTGTCATCAATGGGCATCATAGAGAAACGGGACTTTAATAAGTGATCATCCACCTCTGTGAATTCCCTTTGTTCTAGACGCCTGAAATACAGAGTTGTCCTGAGTCACATAAACCTCCACCGAGTGGTCTTTATGTGGCGCGGGAACTTGCCGGTATAAGAGAAATCCGAAGAAGGCTGAACGTCCACAATTGAATGGTCATTGCGAGAAATGTAGTGGCAGCCGGATCAGATTGGGAAACTTCAGCTTCCATTAGAAAATGAAGATGTGAGAATCTGGTACGTCCTCAATTCACGGTTTCCTTAGATCCATGAAATTCCGTGTTGAATTTTAGTCAGAAAATGAAAACTCCGGAGCCGCTGTTCAGCAGGCCAGGGTGTAGCTCCCAGAGGCACACTGGTGCTCCTCTAGAATTTGGATAAAAATCGTTTTCACTGGAATAAAGAACCTTGATCAAGCCAGGTGGGTCTTGACAATCGAAATTGCTGCGTTTGCCCGGTATACTGACAAGAACCCACCTGTGCTAGTCCATGGCGTATTCAGCTCAGGAACCTGGATCGATTGAGCCAAGACAAAGGAAAGCTCATGGAGGCAGCACCCGTGTAGAAAAGCATTTGTATTTCAAAGATGAGGCCAATGAGGTGAAAGGACAAAGCCATGGCAAACAGTTTTCATCATCGGCAGAATTTCACGGAGCAATATTGCTGGGAGAGAAAAGGCACCACCTGAGGGAGGCAAGCTCAACAAAACTACCTAGGGCAGGAGCCGGGTTGCCCCCAGGCACTAGGCGTGTCAGGCCTCAGCATTTTAAGGAGAGTTTACTGAAGTCCCTGAGTGAAGTTTTCTCCGCTGTCCTACGTCTACGTTCCTAAAATTTACTCTGCGGTTTCTGATGATCCTGGCTTATGAACGGCCACCATTCACCATTCTCCTTACACTCGTGCGTCTCCATCGACCTTAAAAGAAAGGGAGGACACGCAACTGCTGGCAGGTAAATTCAGCAAAGTTTGTCTCAACACAAAAGAGACAGCTCTGTGGTGACCCGTCTTCCACGGTAAAACAGTTCCTAGCGAATAAGGAATCTTCCCATCGCAATGACAATATGAGAGAATTGCCACCGATGGATTTGCCGCAGTGCCTACACATCATCTTGAGGCCATACAGTAGTGAAGCACGGGAACCCAGGCGCTTCACGCTTTACCCTAGACCAGTGAAACACTGTCTCTAAACATGCCCACATGCCTGTACCTATGCCCGTTTAAAGTTAACGCTAAACCGAAATCTTCTGTCCCACTATTTTGCAGCATTTTAAAGAAGTACACTGGGAAAGATTTTTCTGCAAGGAAGAAACTGCAGGCGGCATGGCTGAAATGAGAATATCATGCTGCACGAGCTCTTTGACCTCAGGTGTAGAAGTGTCATCAATGGGCATCATAGAGAAACGGGACTTTAATAAGTGATCATCCACCTCTGTGAATTCCCTTTGTTCTAGACGCCTGAAATAAAGAGTTGTCCTGAGTCACATAAACCTCCACCGAGTGGTCTTTATGTGGCGCGGGAACTTGCCGGTATAAGAGAAATCCGAAGAAGGCTGAACGTCCACAATTGAATGGTCATTGCGAGAAATGTAGTGGCAGCCGGATCAGATTGGGAAACTTCAGCTTCCATTAGAAAATGAAGATGTGAGAATCTGGTACGTCCTCAATTCACGGTTTCCTTAGATCCATGAAATTCCGTGTTGAATTTTAGTCAGAAAATGAAAACTCCGGAGCCGCTGTTCAGCAGGCCAGGGTGTAGCTCCCAGAGGCACACTGGTGCTCCTCTAGAATTTGGATAAAAATCGTTTTCACTGGAATAAAGAACCTTGATCAAGCCAGGTGGGTCTTGACAATCGAAATTGCTGCGTTTGCCCGGTATACTGACAAGAACCCACCTGTGCTAGTCCATGGCGTATTCAGCTCAGGAACCTGGATCGATTGAGCCAAGACAAAGGAAAGCTCATGGAGGCAGCACCCGTGTAGAAAAGCATTTGTATTTCAAAGATGAGGCCAATGAGGTGAAAGGACAAAGCCATGGCAAACAGTTTTCATCATCGGCAGAATTTCACGGAGCAATATTGCTGGGAGAGAAAAGGCACCACCTGAGGGAGGCAAGCTCAACAAAACTACCTAGGGCAGGAGCTGGGTTGCCCCCAGGCACTAGGCGTGTCAGGCCTCAGCATTTTAAGGAGAGTTCCCTGAAGTCCCTAAGTGAAGTTTTCTCCGCTGTCCTACGTCTACGTTCCTAAAATTTACTCTACGGTTTCTGTTGATCCTGGATTATGAACGGCCACCATTCACCGTTCTCCTTACATTCGTGCGTCTCCATCCGCCTTAAAAGAGAGGGAGGACACGCAACTGCTGGCAGGTAAATTCAGCAGAGTTTGTCCCAACACAAAAGAGACAGCTCTGTGGTGACCCGTCTTCCACGGTAAAACATTTCCTAGCGAATAAGGAATCTTCCCATCGCAATGACAATATGAGAGAATTGCCACCGATGGATTTGCCGCTGTGCCTACACATCATCTTGAGGCCATACAGTAGTGAAGCACGGGAACCCAGGCGCTTCACCCTTTACGCTAGACCAGTGAAACACTGTCTCTAAACATGCCCACATGCCTGTACCTTTGCCCGTTTAAAGTTAACGCTAAACCGAAATCTTCTGTCCCACTATTTTGCAGCATTTTAAAGAAGTACACTGGGAAAGATTTTTCTGCAAGGAAGAAACTGCAGGCGGCATGGCTGAAATGAGAATATCATGCTGCACGAGCTCTTTGACCTCAGGTGTAGAAGTGTCATCAATGGGCATCATAGAGAAACGGGACTTTAATAAGTGATCATCCACCTCTGTGAATTCCCTTTGTTCTAGACGCCTGAAATAAAGAGTTGTCCTGAGTCACATAAACCTCCACCGAGTCGTCTTTATGTGGCGCGGGAACATGCCGGTATAAGAGAAATCCGAAGAAGGCTGAACGTCCACAATTGAATTGTCAATGCCAGAAATGAAGTGGCAGCCGGTTCAGACTGGGAAACTTCAGCTTCCATTGGACAATGAAGATGTGAGAATCTGGTACGTCCACAATTCACGGTTTCCTTAGATCCATGAAATTCCGTGTTGAATTTTAGTCAGAAAATGAAAACTCCGGCGCGCTGTTCAGCAGGCCCGGGTGTAGCTCCCAGAGGCACACTGGTGCTCCTCTAGAATTTGGATAAAAATCGTTTTCACTGGAATAAAGAACCTTGATCAAACCAGGTGGGTCTTGACAATCGAAATTGCGGCGTTTGCCCGGTATACTGACAAGAACCCACCTGTGCTAGTCCATGGCGTATTCAGCACAGGAATCGGCATCTATTGAGCCAAGACAAAGGAAATCTCAGGGAGACAGCACCCGTGTAGAAAAGCATTTGTACTTCAAAGATTAGGCCAATGAGGTGAAAGGACAAAGCCATGGCAAACAGTTTTCATCATCGGCAGAATTTCACGGAGCAATATTGCTGGGAGGGAAAAGGCACCACCTAAGGGAGGCACGCTCAACAAAACTACCTAGGGCAGGAGCCAGGTTGCCCCCAGGCACTAGGCGTGTCAGGCCTCAGCATTGTAAGGAGAGTTTACTGAAGTCCCTGAGTGAAGTTTTCTCCGCTGTCCTACGTCTACGTTCCTAAAATTTACTCTGCGGTTTCTGATGATCCTGGCTTATGAACGGCCACCATTCACCATTCTCCTTACACTCGTGCGTCTCCATCGACCTTAAAAGAAAGGGAGGACACGCAACTGCTGGCAGGTAAATTCAGCAAAGTTTGTCTCAACACAAAAGAGACAGCTCTGTGGTGACCCGTCTTCCACGGTAAAACAGTTCCTAGCGAAAAAGGAATCTTCCCATCGCAATGACAATATGAGAGAATTGCCACCGATGGATTTGCCGCAGTGCCTACACATCATCTTGAGGCCATACAGTAGTGAAGCACGGGAACCCAGGCGCTTCACGCTTTACCCTAGACCAGTGAAACACTGTCTCTAAACATGCCCACATGCCTGTACCTTTGCCCGTTTAAAGTTAACGCTAAACCGAAATCTTCTGTCCCACTATTTTGCAGCATTTTAAAGAAGTACACTGGGAAAGATTTTTCTGCAAGGAAGAAACTGCAGGCGGCATGGCTGAAATGAGAATATCATGCTGCACGAGCTCTTTGACCTCAGGTGTAGAAGTGTCATCAATGGGCATCATAGAGAAACGGGACTTTAATAAGTGATCATCCACCTCTGTGAATTCCCTTTGTTCTAGACGCCTGAAATACAGAGTTGTCCTGAGTCACATAAACCTCCACCGAGTGGTCTTTATGTGGCGCGGGAACTTGCCGGTATAAGAGAAATCCGAAGAAGGCTGAACGTCCACAATTGAATGGTCATTGCGAGAAATGTAGTGGCAGCCGGATCAGATTGGGAAACTTCAGCTTCCATTAGAAAATGAAGATGTGAGAATCTGGTACGTCCTCAATTCACGGTTTCCTTAGATCCATGAAATTCCGTGTTGAATTTTAGTCAGAAAATGAAAACTCCGGAGCCGCTGTTCAGCAGGCCAGGGTGTAGCTCCCAGAGGCACACTGGTGCTCCTCTAGAATTTGGATAAAAATCGTTTTCACTGGAATAAAGAACCTTGATCAAGCCAGGTGGGTCTTGACAATCGAAATTGCTGCGTTTGCCCGGTATACTGACAAGAACCCACCTGTGCTAGTCCATGGCGTATTCAGCTCAGGAACCTGGATCGATTGAGCCAAGACAAAGGAAAGCTCATGGAGGCAGCACCCGTGTAGAAAAGCATTTGTATTTCAAAGATGAGGCCAATGAGGTGAAAGGACAAAGCCATGGCAAACAGTTTTCATCATCGGCAGAATTTCACGGAGCAATATTGCTGGGAGAGAAAAGGCACCACCTGAGGGAGGCAAGCTCAACAAAACTACCTAGGGCAGGAGCCGGGTTGCCCCCAGGCACTAGGCGTGTCAGGCCTCAGCATTTTAAGGAGAGTTTACTGAAGTCCCTGAGTGAAGTTTTCTCCGCTGTCCTACGTCTACGTTCCTAAAATTTACTCTGCGGTTTCTGATGATCCTGGCTTATGAACGGCCACCATTCACCATTCTCCTTACACTCGTGCGTCTCCATCGACCTTAAAAGAAAGGGAGGACACGCAACTGCTGGCAGGTAAATTCAGCAAAGTTTGTCTCAACACAAAAGAGACAGCTCTGTGGTGACCCGTCTTCCACGGTAAAACAGTTCCTAGCGAATAAGGAATCTTCCCATCGCAATGACAATATGAGAGAATTGCCACCGATGGATTTGCCGCAGTGCCTACACATCATCTTGAGGCCATACAGTAGTGAAGCACGGGAACCCAGGCGCTTCACGCTTTACCCTAGACCAGTGAAACACTGTCTCTAAACATGCCCACATGCCTGTACCTATGCCCGTTTAAAGTTAACGCTAAACCGAAATCTTCTGTCCCACTATTTTGCAGCATTTTAAAGAAGTACACTGGGAAAGATTTTTCTGCAAGGAAGAAACTGCAGGCGGCATGGCTGAAATGAGAATATCATGCTGCACGAGCTCTTTGACCTCAGGTGTAGAAGTGTCATCAATGGGCATCATAGAGAAACGGGACTTTAATAAGTGATCATCCACCTCTGTGAATTCCCTTTGTTCTAGACGCCTGAAATAAAGAGTTGTCCTGAGTCACATAAACCTCCACCGAGTGGTCTTTATGTGGCGCGGGAACTTGCCGGTATAAGAGAAATCCGAAGAAGGCTGAACGTCCACAATTGAATGGTCATTGCGAGAAATGTAGTGGCAGCCGGATCAGATTGGGAAACTTCAGCTTCCATTAGAAAATGAAGATGTGAGAATCTGGTACGTCCTCAATTCACGGTTTCCTTAGATCCATGAAATTCCGTGTTGAATTTTAGTCAGAAAATGAAAACTCCGGAGCCGCTGTTCAGCAGGCCAGGGTGTAGCTCCCAGAGGCACACTGGTGCTCCTCTAGAATTTGGATAAAAATCGTTTTCACTGGAATAAAGAACCTTGATCAAGCCAGGTGGGTCTTGACAATCGAAATTGCTGCGTTTGCCCGGTATACTGACAAGAACCCACCTGTGCTAGTCCATGGCGTATTCAGCTCAGGAACCTGGATCGATTGAGCCAAGACAAAGGAAAGCTCATGGAGGCAGCACCCGTGTAGAAAAGCATTTGTATTTCAAAGATGAGGCCAATGAGGTGAAAGGACAAAGCCATGGCAAACAGTTTTCATCATCGGCAGAATTTCACGGAGCAATATTGCTGGGAGAGAAAAGGCACCACCTGAGGGAGGCAAGCTCAACAAAACTACCTAGGGCAGGAGCTGGGTTGCCCCCAGGCACTAGGCGTGTCAGGCCTCAGCATTTTAAGGAGAGTTCCCTGAAGTCCCTAAGTGAAGTTTTCTCCGCTGTCCTACGTCTACGTTCCTAAAATTTACTCTACGGTTTCTGTTGATCCTGGATTATGAACGGCCACCATTCACCGTTCTCCTTACATTCGTGCGTCTCCATCCGCCTTAAAAGAGAGGGAGGACACGCAACTGCTGGCAGGTAAATTCAGCAGAGTTTGTCCCAACACAAAAGAGACAGCTCTGTGGTGACCCGTCTTCCACGGTAAAACATTTCCTAGCGAATAAGGAATCTTCCCATCGCAATGACAATATGAGAGAATTGCCACCGATGGATTTGCCGCTGTGCCTACACATCATCTTGAGGCCATACAGTAGTGAAGCACGGGAACCCAGGCGCTTCACCCTTTACGCTAGACCAGTGAAACACTGTCTCTAAACATGCCCACATGCCTGTACCTTTGCCCGTTTAAAGTTAACGCTAAACCGAAATCTTCTGTCCCACTATTTTGCAGCATTTTAAAGAAGTACACTGGGAAAGATTTTTCTGCAAGGAAGAAACTGCAGGCGGCATGGCTGAAATGAGAATATCATGCTGCACGAGCTCTTTGACCTCAGGTGTAGAAGTGTCATCAATGGGCATCATAGAGAAACGGGACTTTAATAAGTGATCATCCACCTCTGTGAATTCCCTTTGTTCTAGACGCCTGAAATAAAGAGTTGTCCTGAGTCACATAAACCTCCACCGAGTGGTCTTTATGTGGCGCGGGAACATGCCGGTATAAGAGAATTCCGAAGAAGGCTGAACGTCCACAATTGAATGATCATTGCCAGAAATGAAGTGGCAGCCGGTTCAGACTGGGAAACTTCAGCTTCCATTGGACAATGAAGATGTGAGAATCTGGTACGTCCACAATTCACGGTTTCCTTAGATCCATGAAATTCCGTGCTGAATTTTAGTCAGAAAATGAACACTCCGGAGCCGCTCTTCAGCAGGCCCAGGTGTAGCTCCCAGAGGCACACTGGTGCTCCTCTAGAATTTGGATAAAAATCGTTTTCACTGGAATAAAGAACCTTGATCAAGCCAGGTGGGTCTTGACAATCGAAATTGCTGCGTTTGCCCGGTATACGGACAAGAACCCACCTGTGCTAGTCCATGGCGTATTCAGCTCAGGAACCTGGATCGATTGAGCCAAGACAAAGGAAAGCTCAGGGAGGCAGCACCCGTGTAGAAAAGCATTTGTATTTCAAAGATGAGGCCAATGAGGTGAAAGGACAAAGCCATGGCAAACAGTTTTCATCATCGGCAGAATTTCACGGAGCAATATTGCTGGGCGAGAAAACGCACCACCTGAGGGAGGCACGCTAAACAAAACTACCTAGGGCAGGAGCCGGGTTGCCCCCAGGCACTAGGCTTGTCAGGCCTCAGCATTGTAAGGAGAGTTCCCTGAAGTCCCTGAGTGAATTTTTCTCCGCTGTCCTACGTCTACGTTCCTAAAATTTACTCTGCGGTTTCTGATGATCCTGGCTTATGAACGGCCACCATTCACCGTTCTCCTTACACTCGTGCTTCTCCATCCGCCTTAAAAGAAAGGGAGGACACGCAACTGCTGGCAGGTAAATTCAGCAAAGTTTGTCTCAAGACAAAAGAGACAGCTCTGTGGTGACCCGTCTTCCACGGTAAAACAATTCCTAGCGAATAAGGTATCTTCCCATGGCAATGACATTATGAGAGAATTGCCACCGATGGATTTGCCTGTGTGCCTACACATCATCTTGAGGCCATACAGTAGTGAAGCACGGGAACCCAGGCGCTTCACCCTTTACCCTAGACCAGTGAAACACTGTCTCTAAACATGCCCACATGCCTGTACCTATGCCCGTTTAAAGTTAACGCTAATCCGAAATCTTCTGTCCCACTATTTTGCAGCATTTTAAAGAAGCACACTGGGAAAGATTTTTCTGCAAGGAAGAAACTGCAGGCGGCGTGGCTGAAATGAGAATATCATGCTGCACGAGCTCTTTGCCCTCAGATGTAGAAGTGTCATCAGTGGGCATCATAGAGAAACGGGACACTAATAAGTGATCATCAACCTCTGTGAATTCCCTTTGTTCTAGACGCCTGAAATAAAGAGTTGTCCTGAGTCACATAAACCTCCACCGAGTGGTCTTTATGTGGCGCGGGAACATGCCGGTATAAGAGAATTCCGAAGAAGGCTGAACGTCCACAATTGAATGGTCATTGCCAGAAATGAAGTGGCAGCCGGATCAGACGGGGAAACTTCAGCTTCCATTAGACAATGAAGATGTGAGAATCTGGTACGTCCACAATTCACGGTTTCCTTAGATCCATGAAATTCCGTGTAGAATTTTAGTCAGAAAATGAAAACTCCAGAGCCGCTGTTCAGCAGGCCCGGGTGTAACTCCCAGAGGCACACTGGTGCTCCTCTAGGATTTGGATAAAAATCGTTTTCACTGGAATAAAGAACCTTGATCAAGCCAGGTGGGTCTTGACAATCGAAATTGCGGCGTTTGCCCGGTATACTGACAAGAACCCACCTGTGCTAGTCCATGGCGTATTCAGCACAGGAATCTGCATCGATTGAGCCAAGACAAAGGAAAGCTCATGGAGGCAGCACCCGTGTAGAAAAGCATTTTTACTTCAAAGATGAGGCCAATGAGGTGAAAGGACAAAGCCATGGCAAACAGTTTTCATCATCGGCAGAATTTCACGGAGCAATATTGCTGGGAGAGAAAAGGCACCACCTGAGGGAGGCAAGCTCAACAAAACTACCTAGGGCAGGAGCCGGGTTGCCCCCAGGCACTAGGCATGTCAGGCCTCAGCATTTTAAGGAGAGTTCCCTGAAGTCCCTAAGTGAAGTTTTCTCCGCTGTCCTACGTCTACGTTCCTAAAATTTACTCTACGGTTTCTGTTGATCCTGGATTATGAACGGCCACCATTCACCGTTCTCCTTACACTCGTGCGTCTCCATCGACCTTAAAAGAAAGGGAGGACACGCAACTGCTGGCAGGTAAATTCAGCAAAGTTTGTACCAACACAAAAGAGACAGCTCTGTGGTGACCCGTCTTCCACGGTAAAACAATATCTAGCGAATAAGGAATCTTCCCATCGCAATGACAATATGAGAGAATTGCCACCGATGGATTTGCCGCAGTGCCTACACATCATCTTGAGGCCATACAGTAGTGAAGCACGGGAACCCAGGCGCTTCACGCTTTACCCTAAACCAGTGAAACACTGTCTCTAAACATGCCCACATGCCTGTACCTCTGCCCGTTTAAAGTTAACGCTAAACGAAATCTTCTGTCCCACTATTTTGCAGCATTTTAAAGAAGTACACTGGGAAAGATTTTTCTGCAAGGAAGAAACTGCAGGCGGCATGGCTGAAATGAGAATATCATGCTGCACGAGCTCTTTGACCTCAGGTGTAGAAGTGTCATCAATGGGCATCATAGAGAAACGGGACTTTAATAAGTAATCATCAACCTCTGTGAATTCCCTTTGTTCTAGACGCCTGAAATAAAGAGTTGTCCTGAGTCACATAAACCTCCACCGGTCGTCTTTATGTGGCGCGGGAACATGCCGGTATAAGAGAAATCTGAAGAAGGCTGAACGTCCACAATTGAATGGTCATTGCCAGAAATGAAGTGGCAGCCGGTTCAGACTGGGAAACTTCAGCTTCCATTGGACAATGAAGATGTGAGAATCTGGTACGTCCACAATTCACGGTTTCCTTAGATCCATGAAATTCCGTGTTGAATTTTAGTCAGAAAATGAAAACTCCGGCGCGCTGTTCAGCAGGCCCGGGTGTAGCTCCCAGAGGCACACTGGTGCTCCTCTAGAATTTGGATAAAAATCGTTTTCACTGGAATAAAGAACCTTGACCAACCAGGTGGGTCTTGACAATCGAAATTGCGGCGTTTGCCCGGTATACTGACAAGAACCCACCTGTGCTAGTCCATGGCGTATTCAGCACAGGAATCTGCATCTATTGAGCCAATACAAAGGAAAGCTCAGGGAGGCAGCACCCGTGTAGAAAAGCATTTGTACTTCAAAGATTAGGCCAATGAGGTGAAAGGACAAAGCCATGGCAAACAGTTTTCATCATCGGCAGAATTTCACGGAGCAATATTGCTGGGAGGGAAAAGGCACCACCTGAGGGAGGCACGCTCAACAAAACTACCTAGGGCAGGAGCCAGGTTGCCCCCAGGCACTAGGCGTGTCAGGCCTCAGCATTGTAAGGAGAGTTCACTGAAGTCCCTGAGTGAAGTTTTCTCCGCTGTCCTACGTCTACGTTCCTAAAATATACTCTGCGGTTTCTGATGATCCTGGCTTATGAACGGCCACCATTCACCATTCTCCTTACACTCGTGCGTCTCCATCGACCTTAAAAGAAAGGGAGGACACGCAACTGCTGGCAGGTAAATTCAGCAAAGTTTGTCTCAACACAAAAGAGACAGCTCTGTGGTGACCCGTCTTCCACGGTAAAACAGTTCCTAGCGAATAAGGAATCTTCCCATCGCAATGACAATATGAGAGAATTGCCACCGATGGATTTGCCGCAGTGCCTACACATCATCTTGAGGCCATACAGTAGTGAAGCACGGGAACCCAGGCGCTTCACGCTTTGCCCTAGACCAGTGAAACACTGTCTCTAAACATGCTCACATGCCTGTACCTTTGCCCGTTTAAAGTTAACGCTAAACCGAAATCTTCTGTCCCACTATTTTGCAGCATTTTAAAGAAGTACACTGGGAAAGATTTTTCTGCAAGGAAGAAACTGCAGGCGGCATGGCTGAAATGAGAATATCATGCTGCACGAGCTCTTTGACCTCAGGTGTAGAAGTGTCATCAATGGGCATCATAGAGAAACGGGACTTTAATAAGTAATCATCAACCTCTGTGAATTCCCTTTGTTCTAGACGCCTGAAATAAAGAGTTGTCCTGAGTCACATAAACCTCCACCGAGTCGTCTTTATGTGGCGCGGGAACATGCCGGTATAAGAGAAATCCGAAGAAGGCTGAACGTCCACAATTGAATGGTCAATGCCAGAAATGAAGTGGCAGCCGGTTCAGACTGGGAAACTTCAGCTTCCATTGGACAATGAAGATGTGAGAATCTGGTACGTCCACAATTCACGGTTTCCTTAGATCCATGAAATTCCGTGTTGAATTTTAGTCAGAAAATGAAAACTCCGGAGCCGCTGTTCAGCAGGCCAGGGTGTAGCTCCCAGAGGCACACTGGTGCTCCTCTAGAATTTGGATAAAAATCGTTTTCACTGGAATAAAGAACCTTGATCAAGCCAGGTGGGTCTTGACAATCGAAATTGCTGCGTTTGCCCGGTATACTGACAAGAACCCACCTGTGCTAGTCCATGGCGTATTCAGCTCAGGAACCTGGATCGATTGAGCCAAGACAAAGGAAAGCTCATGGAGGCAGCACCCGTGTAGAAAAGCATTTGTATTTCAAAGATGAGGCCAATGAGGTGAAAGGACAAAGCCATGGCAAACAGTTTTCATCATCGGCAGAATTTCACGGAGCAATATTGCTGGGAGAGAAAAGGCACCACCTGAGGGAGGCAAGCTCAACAAAACTACCTAGGGCAGGAGCCGGGTTGCCCCCAGGCACTAGGCGTGTCAGGCCTCAGCATTTTAAGGAGAGTTCCCTGAAGTCCCTAAGTGAAGTTTTCTCCGCTGTCCTACGTCTACGTTCTTAAAATTTACTCTACGGTTTCTGTTGATCCTGGATTATGAACGGCCACCATTCACCGTTCTCCTTACATTCGTGCGTCTCCATCCGCCTTAAAAGAGAGGGAGGACACGCAACTGCTGGCAGGTAAATTCAGCAGAGTTTGTCCCAACACAAAAGAGACAGCTCTGTGGTGACCCGTCTTCCACGGTAAAACATTTCCTAGCGAATAAGGAATCTTCCCATCGCAATGACAATATGAGAGAATTGCCACCGATGGATTTGCCGCTGTGCCTACACATCATCTTGAGGCCATACAGTAGTGAAGCACGGGAACCCAGGCGCTTCACCCTTTACGCTAGACCAGTGAAACACTGTCTCTAAACATGCCCACATGCCTGTACCTATGCCCGTTTAAAGTTAACGCTAAACCGAAATCATCTGTCCCACTATTTTGCAGCATTTTAAAGAAGTACACTGGGAAAGATTTTTCTGCAAGGAAGGAACTGCAGGCGGCGTGGCTGAAATGAGAATATCATGCTGCACGACCTCTTTGCCCTCAGATGTAGAAGTGTCATCAGTGGGCATCATAGAGAAACGGGTCTTTAATAAGTGATCATCAACCTCTGTGAATTCCCTTTGTTCCAGACGCCTGAAATAAAGAGTTCTCCTGAGTCACATAAACCTCCACCGAGTGGTCTTTATGTGACGCGGGAACATGCCGGTATAAAAGAATTCCGAAGAAGGCTGAACGTCCACAATTGAATGATCATTGCCAGAAATGAAGTGGCAGCCGGATCAGACTGGGAAACTTCAGCTTCCATTAGACAATGAAGATGTGAGAATCTGGTACGTCCACAATTCACGGTTTCCTTAGATCCATGAAATTCCGTGCTGAATTTTAGTCAGAAAATGAAAACTCCGGAGCCGCTGTTCAGCAGGCCCGGGTGTAGCTCCCAGAGGCACACTGGAGCTCCTCTAGAATTTGGATAAAAATCATTTTCACTGGAATAAAGAACCTTGATCAAGCCAGGTGGGTCTTGACAATCGAAATTGCTGCGTTTGCCCGGTATACTGACAAGTACCCACCTGTGCTAGTCCATGGCGTATTCAGCTCAGGAACCTGGATCGATTGAGCCAAGACAAAGGAAAGCTCAGGGAGGCAGCACCCGTGTAGAAAAGCATTTGTATTTCAAAGATGAGGCCAATGAGGTGAAAGGACAAAGCCATGGCAAACAGTTTTCATCATCGGCAGAATTTCACGGAGCAATATTGCTGGGAGAGAAAAGGCACAACCTGAGGGAGGCACGCTCAACAAAACTACCTAGGGCAGGAGCCGGGTTGCCCCCAGGCACTAGGCTTGTCAGGCCTCAGCATTGTAAGGAGAGTTCCCTGAAGTCCCTGAGTGAATTTTTCTCCGCTGTCCTACGTCTACGTTCCTAAAATTTACTCTGCGGTTTCTGGTGATCCTGGCTTATGAACGGCCACCATTCACCGTTCTCCTTACACTCGTGCTTCTCCATCCGCCTTAAAAGAAAGGGAGGACACGCAACTCCTGGCAGGTAAATTCAGCAAAGTTTGTCTCAAGACAAAAGAGACAGCTCTGTGGTGACCCGTCTTCCACGGTAAAACAATTCCTAGCGAATAAGGTATCTTCCCATGGCAATGACATTATGAGAGAATTGCCACCGATGGATTTGCCTGTGTGCCTACACATCATCTTGAGGCCATACAGTAGTGAAGCACGGGAACCCAGGCGCTTCACCCTTTACGCTAGACCAGTGAAACACTGTCTCTAAACATGCCCACATGCCTGTACCTATGCCCGTTTAAAGTTAACGCTAATCCGAAATCTTCTGTCCCACTATTTTGCAGCATTTTAAAGAAGCACACTGGGAAAGATTTTTCTGCAAGGAAGAAACTGCAGGCGGCGTGGCTGAAATGAGAATATCATGCTGCACGAGCTCTTTGCCCTCAGATGTAGAAGTGTCATCAGTGGGCATCATAGAGAAACGGGACACTAATAAGTGATAATCAACCTCTGTGAATTCCCTTTGTTCTAGACGCCTGAAATAAAGAGTTGTCCTGAGTCACATAAACCTCCACCGAGTGGTCTTTATGTGGCGCGGGAACTTGCCGGTATAAGAGAAATCCGAAGAAGGCTGAACGTCCACAATTGAATGGTCATTGCGAGAAATGAAGTGGCAGCCGGATCAGATTGGGAAACTTCAGCTTCCATTAGAAAATGAAGATGTGAGAATCTGGTACGTCCTCAATTCACGGTTTCCTTAGATCCATGAAATTCCGTGTTGAATTTTAGTCAGAAAATAAAAACTCCGGAGCCGCTGTTCAGCAGGCCAGGGTGTAGCTCCCAGAGGCACACTGGTGCTCCTCTAGAATTTGGATAAAAATCGTTTTCACTGGAATAAAGAACCTTGATCAAGCCAGGTGGGTCTTGACAATCGAAATTGCTGCGTTTGCCCGGTATACTGACAAGAACCCACCTGTGCTAGTCCATGGCGTATTCAGCTCAGGAACCTGGATCGATTGAGCCAAGACAAAGGAAAGCTCATGGAGGCAGCACCCGTGTAGAAAAGCATTTGTATTTCAAAGATGAGGCCAATGAGGTGAAAGGACAAAGCCATGGCAAACAGTTTTCATCATCGGCAGAATTTCACGGAGCAATATTGCTGGGAGAGAAAAGGCACCACCTGAGGGAGGCAAGCTCAACAAAACTACCTAGGGCAAGAGCCGGGTTGCCCCCAGTCACTAGGCGTGTCAGGCCTCAGCATTGTAAGGAGAGTTCCCTGAAGTCCCTGAGTGAAGTTTTCTCCGCTGTCCTACGTCTACGTTCCTAAAATTTGCCTGCGGTTTCTGATGATCCTGGCTTATGAACGGCCACCATTCACCGTTCTCCTTACACTCGTGCGTCTCCATCGACCTTAAAAGAAAGGGAGGACACGCAACTGCTGGCAGGTAAATTCAGCAAAGTTTGTCCCAACACAAAAGAGACAGCTCTGTGGTGACCCGTCTTCCACGGTAAAACAATTCCTAGCGAATAAGGAATCTTCCCATCGCAATGACAATATGAGAGAATTGCCACCGATGGATTTGCCTGTGTGCCTACACATCATCTTGAGGCCATACAGTAGTGAAGCACGGGAACCCAGGCGCTTCACGCTTTACCCTAGACCAGTGAAACACTGTCTCTAAACATGCCCACATGCCTGTACCTATGCCCGTTTAAAGTTAACGCTAAACCGAAATCTTCTGTCCCACTATTTTGCAGCATTTTAAAGAAGTACACTGGGAAAGATTTTTCTGCAAGGAAGAAACTGCAGGCGGCATGGCTGAAATGAGAATATCATGCTGCACGAGCTCTTTGCCCTCAGATGTAGAAGTGTCATCAGTGGGCATCATAGAGAAACGGGACTTTAATAAGTGATCATCAACCTCTGAATTCCCTTTGTTCTAGACGCCTGAAACAAAGAGTTCTCCTGAGTCACATAAACCTCCACCGAGTGGTCTTTATGTGACGCGGGAACATGCCGGTATAAAAGAATTCCGAAGAAGGCTGAACGTCCACAATTGAATGATCATTGCCAGAAATGAAGTGGCAGCCGGATCAGACTGGGAAACTTCAGCTTCCATTAGACAATGAAGATGTGAGAATCTGGTACGTCCACAATTCACGGTTTCCTTAGATCCATGAAATTCCGTGCTGAATTTTAGTCAGAAAATGAAAACTCCGGAGCCGCTGTTCAGCAGGCCCGGGTGTAGCTCCCAGAGGCACACTGGAGCTCCTCTAGAATTTGGATAAAAATCGTTTTCACTGGAATAAAGAACCTTGATCAAGCCAGGTGGGTCTTGACAATCGAAATTGCTGCGTTTGCCCGGTATACTGACAAGAACCCACCTGTGCTAGTCCATGGCGTATTCAGCACAGGAATCTGCATCGATTGAGCCAAGACAAAGGAAAGCTCAGGGAGGCAGCACCCGTGTAGAAAAGCATTTGTATTTCAAAGATGAGGCCAATGAGGTGAAAGGACAAAGCCATGGCAAACAGTTTTCATCATCGGCAGAATTTCACGGAGCAATATTGCTGGGAGAGAAAAGGCACCACCTGAGGGAGGCAAGCTCAACAAAACTACCTAGGGCAGGAGCCGGGTTGCCCCCAGGCACTAGGCGTGTCAGGCCTCAGCATTTTAAGGAGAGTTCCCTGAAGTCCCTGAGTGGTTTTCTCCGCTATCCTACGTCTACGTTCCTAAAATTTACTCTGCGGTTTCTGTTGATCCTGGCTTATGAACGGCCACCATTCACCGTTCTCCTTACACTCGTGCGTCTCCATCGACCTTAAAAGAAAGGGAGGACACGCAACTGCTGGCAGGTAAATTCAGCAAAGTTTGTCCCAACACAAAAGAGACAGCTCTGTGGTGACCCGTCTTCCACGGTAAAACAATTCCTAGCGAATAAGGAATCTTCCCATCGCAATGACAATATGAGAGAATTGCCACCGATGGATTTGCCGCTGTGCCTACACATCATCTTGAGGCCATACAGTAGTGAAGCACGGGAACCCAGGCGCTTCACGCTTTACCCTAGACCAGTGAAACACTGTCTGTAAACATGCCCACATGCCTGTACCTATGCCCGTTTAAAGTTAACGCTAAACCGAAATCTTCTGTCCCACTATTTTGCAGCATTTTAAAGAAGTACACTGGGAAAGATTTTTCTGCAAGGAAGAAACTGCAGGCGGCATGGCTGAAATGAGAATATCATGCTGCACGAGCTCTTTGCCCTCAGATGTAGAAGTGTCATCAGTGGGCATCATAGAGAAACGGGACTTTAATAAGTGATCATCAACCTCTGAATTCCCTTTGTTCTAGACGCCTGAAATAAAGAGTTGTCCTGAGTCACATAAACCTCCACCGAGTGGTCTTTATGTGGCGCGGGAACATGCCGGTATAAGAGAATTCCGAAGAAGGCTGAACGTCCACAATTGAATGGTCATTGCCAGAAATGAAGTGGCAGCCGGATCAGACTGGGAAACTTCAGCTTCCATTAGACAATGAAGATGTGCGAATCTGGTACGTCCACAATTCACGGTTTCCTTAGATCCATGAAATTCCGTGTTGAATTTTAGTCAGAAAATGAAAACTCCGGAGCCGCTGTTCAGCAGGCCAGGGTGTAGCTCCCAGAGGCACACTGGTGCTCCTCTAGAATTTGGATAAAAATCGTTTTCACTGGAATAAAGAACCTTGATCAAGCCAGGTGGGTCTTGACAATCGAAATTGCTGCGTTTGCCCGGTATACTGACAAGAACCCACCTGTGCTTGTCCATGGCGTATTCAGCACAGGAATCTGCATCGATTGAGCCAAGACAAAGGAAAGCTCAGGGAGGCAGCACCCCTGTAGAAAAGCATTTGTACTTCAAAGATGAGGCCAATGAGGTGAAAGGACAAAGCCATGGCAAACAGTTTTCATCATCGGCAGAATTTCACGGAGCAATATTGCTGGGAGAGAAAAGGCACCATCTGAGGGAGGCAAGCTCAACAAAACTACCTAGGGCAAGAGCCGGGTTGCCCCCAGTCACTAGGCGTGTCAGGCCTCAGCATTGTAAGGAGAGTTCCCTGAAGTCCCTGAGTGAAGTTTTCTCCGCTGTCCTACGTCTACGTTCCTAAAATTTGCCTGCGGTTTCTGATGATCCTGGCTTATGAACGGCCACCATTCACCGTTCTCCTTACACTCGTGCGTCTCCATCGACCTTAAAAGAAAGGGAGGACACGCAACTGCTGGCAGGTAAATTCAGCAAAGTTTGTCCCAACACAAAAGAGACAGCTCTGTGGTGACCCGTCTTCCAAGGTAAAACAATTCCTAGCGAATAAGGAATCTTCCCATCGCAATGACAATATGAGAGAATTGCCACCGATGGATTTGCCGCTGTGCCTACACATCATCTTGAGGCCATACAGTAGTGAAGCACGGGAACCCAGGCGCTTCACGCTTTACCCTAGACCAGTGAAACACTGTCTCTAAACATGCCCACATGCCTGTACCTATGCCCGTTTAAAGTTAACGCTAAACCGAAATCTTCTGTCCCACTATTTTGCAGCATTTTAAAGAAGTACACTGGGAAAGATTTTTCTGCAAGGAAGAAACTGCATGCGGCATGGCTGAAATGAGAATATCATGCTGCACGAGCTCTTTGACCTCAGGTGTAGAAGTGTCATCAATGGGCATCATAGAGAAACGAGACTTTAATAAGTGATCATCAACCTCTGTGAATTGCCTTTGATCTAGACGCCTGAAATAAAGAGTTGTCCTGAGTCACATAAACCTCCACCGAGTGGTCTTTATGTGGCGCGGGAACTTGCCGGTATAAGAGAAATCCGAAGAAGGCTGAACGTCCACAATTGAATGGTCATTGCCAGAAATGAAGTGGCAGCCGGATCAGACGGGGAAACTTCAGCTTCCATTAGACAATGAAGATGTGAGAATCTGGTACGTCCACAATTCACGGTTTCCTTAGATCCATGAAATTCCGTGTAGAATTTTAGTCAGAAAATGAAAACTCCAGAGCCGCTGTTCAGCAGGCCCGGGTGTAACTCCCAGAGGCACACTGGTGCTCCTCTAGGATTTGGATAAAAATCGTTTTCACTGGAATAAAGAACCTTGATCAAGCCAGGTGGGTCTTGACAATCGAAATTGCGGCGTTTGCCCGGTATACTGACAAGAACCCACCTGTGCTAGTCCATGGCGTATTCAGCACAGGAATCTGCATCGATTGAGCCAAGACAAAGGAAAGCTCAGGGAGGCAGCACCCGTGTAGAGAAGCATTTTTACTTCAAAGATGAGGCCAATGAGGTGAAAGGACAAAGCCATGGCAAACAGTTTTCATCATCGGCAGAATTTCACGGAGCAATATTGCTGGGAGAGAAAAGGCACCACCTGAGGGAGGCAAGCTCAACAAAACTACCTGGGGCAGGAGCCGGGTTGCCCCCAGGCACTAGGCGTGTCAGGCCTCAGCATTTTAAGGAGAGTTCCCTGAAGTCCCTAAGTGAAGTTTTCTCCGCTGTCCTACGTCTACGTTCCTAAAATTTACTCTACGGTTTCTGTTGATCCTGGATTATGAACGGCCACCATTCACCGTTCTCCTTACATTCGTGCGTCTCCATCCGCCTTAAAAGAGAGGGAGGACACGCAACTGCTGGCAGGTAAATTCAGCAGAGTTTGTCCCAACACAAAAGAGACAGCTCTGTGGTGACCCGTCTTCCACGGTAAAACAGTTCCTAGCGAATAAGGAATCTTCCCATCGCAATGACAATATGAGAGAATTGCCACCGATGGATTTGCCGCTGTGCCTACACATCATCTTGAGGCCATACACTAGTGAAGCACGGGAACCCAGGCGCTTCACGCTTTACCCTAGACCAGTGAAACACTGTCTCTAAACATGCCCACATGCCTGTACCTATGCCCGTTTAAAGTTAACGCTAAACCGAAATCATCTGTCCCACTATTTTGCAGCATTTTAAAGAAGTACACTGGGAAAGATTTTTCTGCAAGGAAGGAACTGCAGGCGGCGTGGCTGAAATGAGAATATCATGCTGCACGACCTCTTTGCCCTCAGATGTAGAAGTGTCATCAGTGGGCATCATAGAGAAACGGGACTTTAATAAGTGATCATCAACCTCTGTGAATTCCCTTTGTTCTAGACGCCTGAAATAAAGAGTTCTCCTGAGTCACATAATCCTCCACCGAGTGGTCTTTATGTGACGCGGGAACATGCCGGTATAAGAGAATTCCGAAGAAGGCTGAACGTCCACAATTGAATGATCATTGCCAGAAATGAAGTGGCAGCCGGATCAGACTGGGAAACTTCAGCTTCCATTAGACAATGAAGATGTGAGAATCTGGTACGTCCACAATTCACGGTTTCCTTAGATCCATGAAATTCCGTGCTGAATTTTAGTCAGAAAATGAAAACTCCGGAGCCGCTGTTCAGCAGGCCCGGGTGTAGCTCCCAGAGGCACACTGGAGCTCCTCTTGAATTTGGATAAAAATCGTTTTCACTGGAATAAAGAACCTTGATCAAGCCAGGTGGGTCTTGATAATCGAAATTGCTGCGTTTGCCCGGTATACTGACAAGAACCCACCTGTGCTAGTCCATGGCGTATTCAGCACAGGAATCTGCATCGATTGAGCCAAGACAAAGGAAAGCTCAGGGAGGCAGCACCCGTGTAGAAAAGCATTTGTACTTCAAAGATGAGGCCAATGAGGTGAAAGGACAAAGCCATGGCAAACAGTTTTCATCATCGGCAGAATTTCACGGAGCAATATTGCTGGGAGAGAAAAGGCACCACCTGAGGGAGGCAAGCTCAACAAAACTACCTAGGGCAGGAGCTGGGTTGCCCCCAGGCACTAGGCGTTTCAGGCCTCAGCATTTTAAGGAGAGTTCCCTGAAGTCCCTGAGTGGTTTTCTCCGCTATCCTACGTCTACGTTCCTAAACTTTACTCTGCGGTTTCTGTTGATCCTGGCTTATGAACGGCCACCATTCACCGTTCTCCTTACACTCGTGCGTCTCCATCGACCTTAAAAGAAAGGGAGGACACGCAACTGCTGGCAGGTAAATTCAGCAAAGTTTGTCCCAACACAAAAGAGACAGCTCTGTGGTGACCCGTCTTCCACGGTAAAACATTTCCTAGCGAATAAGGAATCTTCCCATCGCAATGACAATATGAGAGAATTGCCACCGATGGATTTGCCGCTGTGCCTACACATCATCTTGAGGCCATACAGTAGTGAAGCACGGGAACCCAGGCGCTTCACCCTTTACCCTAGAGCAGTGAAACACTGTCTCTAAACATGCCCACATGCCTGTACCTATGCCCGTTTAAAGTTAACGCTAAACCGAAATCTTCTGTCCCACTATTTTGCAGCATTTTAAAGAAGTACACTAGGAAACATTTTTCTGCAAGGAAGAAACTGCAGGCGGCGTGGCTGAAATGAGAATATCATGCTGCACGAGCTCTTTGCCCTCAGATGTAGAAGTGTCATCAGTGGGCATCATAGAGAAACGGGACTTTAATAAGTGATCATCAACCTCTGAATTCCCTTTGTTCTAGACGCCTGAAATAAAGAGTTGTCCTGAGTCACATAAACCTCCACCGAGTGGTCTTTATGTGGCGCGGGAACATGCCGGTATAAGAGAATTCCGAAGAAGGCTGAACGTCCACAATTGAATGGTCATTGCCAGAAATGAAGTGGCAGCCGGATCAGACTGGGAAACTTCAGCTTCCATTAGACAATGAAGATGTGAGAATCTGGTACGTCCACAATTCACGGTTTCCTTAGATCCATGAAATTCCGTGTTGAATTTTAGTCAGAAAATGAAAACTCCGGCGCGCTGTTTAGCAGGCCCGGGTGTAGCTCCCAGAGGCACACTGGTGCTCCTCTAGAATTTGGATAAAAATCGTTTTCACTGGAATAAAGAACCTTGATCAAGCCAGGTGGGTCTTGACAATCGAAATTGCTGCGTTTGCCCGGTATACTGACAAGAACCCACCTGTGCTAGTCCATGGCGTATTCAGCACAGGAATCTGCATCGATTGAGCCAAGACAAAGGAAAGCTCAGGGAGGCAGCACCCATGTAGAAAAGCATTTGTACTTCAAAGATGAGGCCAATGAGGTGAAAGGACAAAGCCATGGCAAACAGTTTTCATCATCGGCAGAATTTCACGGAGCAATATTGCTGGGAGAGAAAAGGCACCATCTGAGGGAGGCAAGCTCAACAAAACTACCTAGGGCAAGAGCCGGGTTGCCCCCAGTCACTAGGCGTGTCAGGCCTCAGCATTGTAAGGAGAGTTCCCTGAAGTCTCTGAGTGAATTTTTCTCCGCTGTCCTACGTCTACGTTCCTAAAATTTACTCTGCGGTTTCTGATGATCCTGGCTTATGAACGGCCACCATTCACCGTTCTCCTTACACTCGTGCGTCTCCATCGACCTTAAAAGAAAGGGAGGACACGCAACTGCTGGCAGGTAAATTCAGCAAATTTTGTACCAACACAAAAGAGACAGCTCTGTGGTGACCCGTCTTCCACGGTAAAACAATATCGAGCGAATAAGGAATCTTCCCATCGCAATGACAATATGAGAGAATTGCCAACGATGGATTTGCCGCAGTGCCTACACATCATCTTGAGGCCATACAGTAGTGAAGCACGGGAACCCAGGCGCTTCACGCTTTACCCTAGACCAGTGAAACACTGTCTCTAAACATGCCGACATGCCTGTACCTCTGCCCGTTTAAAGTTAACGCTAAACCGAAATCTTCTGTCCCACTATTTTGCAGCATTTTTAAGAAGTACACTGGGAAAGATTTTTCTGCAAGGAAGAAACTGCAGGCGGCATGGCTGAAATGAGAATATCATGCTGCACGAGCTTTTTGTCAGGTGTAGAAGTGTCATCAATGGGCATCATAGAGAAACGGGACTTTAATAAGTAATCATCAACCTCTGTTAATTCCCTTTGTTCTAGACGCCTGAAATAAAGAGTTGTCCTGAGTCACATAAACCTCCACCGAGTGGTCTTTATGTGGCGCTGGAACATGCCGGTATAAGAGAATTCCGAAGAAGGCTGAACGTCCACAATTGAATGGTCATTGCCAGAAATGAAGTGGCAGCCGGTTCAGACTGGGAAACTTCAGCTTCCATTGGACAATGAAGATGTGAGAATCTGGTACGTCCACAATTCACGGTTTCCTTAGATCCATGAAATTCCGTGTTGAATTTTAGTCAGAAAATGAAAACTCCGGAGCCGCTCTTCAGCAGGCCCGGGTGTAGCTCCCAGAGGCACACTGGTGCTCCTCTAGAATTTGGATAAAAATCGTTTTCACTGGAATAAAGAACCTTGATCAAACCAGGTGGGTCTTGACAATCGAAATTGCGGCGTTTGCCCGGTATACTGACAAGAACCCACCTGTGCTAGTCCATGGCGTATTCAGCACAGGAATCTGCATCGATTGAGCCAAGACAAAGGAAAGCTCAGGGAGGCAGCACCCGTGTAGAAAAGTATTTGTACTTCAAAGATTAGGCCAATGAGGTGAAAGGACAAAGCCATGGCAAACAGTTTTCATCATCGGCAGAATTTCACGGAGCAATATTGTTGGAGGGAAAAGGCACCACCTGAGGGAGGCAAGCTCAACAAAACTACCCAGGGCAGGAGCCAGGTTGCCCCCAGGCACTAGGCGTGTCAGGCCTCAGCATTTTAAGGAGAGTTCCCTGAAGTCCCTGAGTGGTTTTCTCCGCTATCCTACGTCTACGTTCCTAAAATTTACTCTGCGGTTTCTGATGATCTTGGCTTATGAACGGCCACCATTCACCGTTCTCCTTACACTCGTGCGTCTCCATCGACCTTAAAAGAAAGGGAGGACACGCAACTGCTGGCAGGTAAATTCAGCAAAGTTTGTACCAACACAAAAGAGACAGCTCTGTGGTGACCCGTCTTCCACGGTAAAACAATATGTAGCGAATAAGGAATCTTCCCATCGCAATGACAATATGAGAGAATTGCCACCGATGGATTTGCCGCAGTGCCTACACATCATCTTGAGGCCATACAGTAGTGAAGCACGGGAACCCAGGCGCTTCACCCTTTACCCTAGACCAGTGAAACACTGTCTCTAAACATGCCCACATGCCTGTACCTCTGCCCGTTTAAAGTTAACGCTAAACCGAAATCCTCTGTCCCACTATTTTGCAGCATTTTAAAGAAGTACACTGGGAAAGATTTTTCTGCAAGGAAGAAACTGCAGGCGGCATGGCTGAAATGAGAATATCATGCTGCACGAGCTCTTTGACCTCAGGTGTAGAAGTGTCATCAATGGGCATCATAGAGAAACGGGACTTTAATAAGTGATCATCAACCTCTGTGAATTCCCTTTGTTCTAGACGCCTGAAATAAAGAGTTGTCCTGAGTCACATAAACCTCCACCGAGTGGTCTTTATGTGGCGCGGGAACATGCAGGTATAAGAGAATTCCGAAGAAGGCTGAACGTCCACAATTGAATGGTCATTGCCAGAAATGAAGTGGCAGCCGGTTCAGACTGGGAAACTTCAGCTTCCATTGGACAATGAAGATGTGAGAATCTGGTACGTCCACAATTCACGGATTCCTTAGATCCATGAAATTCCGTGTTGAATTTTAGTCAGAAAATGAAAACTCCGGAGCCGCTCTTCAAGCAGGCCCGGGTGTAGCTCCCAGAGGCACAATGGTGCTCCTCTAGAATTTGGATAAAAATCGTTTTCACTGGAATAAAGAACCTTGATCAAGCCAGGTGGGTCTTGACAATCGAAATTGCTGCGTTTGCCAGGTATACTGACAAGAACCCACCTGTGCTAGTCCATGGCGTATTCAGCACAGGAATCTGCATCGATTGAGCCAAGACAAAGGAAAGCTCAGGGAGGCAGCACCCGTGTAGACAAGCATTTTTACTTCAAAGATTATGCCAATGAGGTGAAAGGACAAAGCCATGGCAAACAGTTTTCATCATCGGCAGAATTTCACGGAACAATATTGCTGGGAGAGAAAAGGCACCACCTGAGGGAGGCAAGCTCAACAAAACTACCTAGGGCAGGAGACGGGTTGCCCCCAGGCACTAGGCGTGTCAGGCCTCAGCATTTTAAGGAGAGTTCCCTGAAGTCCCTGAGTGGTTTTCTCCGCTATCCTACGTCTACGTTCCTAAAATTTACTCTGCGGTTTCTGTTGATCCTGGCTTATGAACGGCCACCATTCACCGTTCTCCTTACACTCGTGCGTCTCCATCGACCTTAAAAGAAAGGGAGGACACGCAACTGCTGGCAGGTAAATTCAGCAAAGTCTGTCCCAACACAAAAGAGACAGCTCTGTGGTGACCCGTCTTCCACGGTAAAACATTTCCTAGCGAATAAGGAATCTTCCCATGCAATGACAATATGAGAGAATTGCCACCGATGGATTTGCCGCTGTGCCTACACATCATCTTGAAGCCATACAGTAGTGAAGCACGGGAACCCAGGCGCTTCACCCTTTACCCTAGATCAGTGAAACACTGTCTCTAAACATGCCCACATGCCTGTACCTATGCCCGTTTAAAGTTAACGCTAAACCGAAATCTTCTGTCCCACTATTTTGCAGCATTTTAAAGAAGTACACTGGGAAAGATTTTTCTGCAAGGAAGAAACTGCAGGCGGCATGGCTGAAATGAGAATATCATGCTGCACGAGCTCTTTGCCCTCAGATGTAGAAGTGTCATCAGTGGGCATCATAGAGAAACGGGACTTTAATAAGTGATCATCAACCTCTGAATTCCCTTTGTTCTAGACGCCTGAAATAAAGAGTTGTCCTGAGTCACATAAACCTCCACCGAGTGGTCTTTATGTGGCGAGGGAACATGCCGGTATAAGATAATTCCGAAGAAGGCTGAACGTCCACAATTGAATGGTCATTGCCAGAAATGAAGTGGCAGCCGGATCAGACTGGGAAACTTCAACTTCCATTAGACAATGAAGATGTGAGAATCTGGTACGTCCACAATTCACGGTTTCCTTAGATCCATGAAATTCCGTGCTGAATTTTAGTCAGAAAATGAAAATTCCGGCACGCTGTTTAGCAGGCCCGGGTGTAGCTCCCAGAGGCACACTGGTGCTCCTCTAGAATTTGGATAAAAATCGTTTTCACTGGAATAAAGAACCTTGATCAAGCTAGGTGGGTCTTGACAATCGAAATTGCTGCGTTAGCCCGGTATACTGACAAGAACCCACCTGTGCTAGTCCATGGCGTATTCAGCACAGGAATCTGCATCGATTGAGCCAAGACAAAGGAAAGCTCAGGGAGGCAGCACCCCTGTAGAAAAGCATTTGTACTTCAAAGATGAGGCCAATGAGGTGAAAGGACAAAGCCATGGCAAACAGTTTTCATCATCGGCAGAATTTCACGGAGCAATATTGCTGGGAGAGAAAAGGCACCATCTGAGGGAGGCAAGCTCAACAAAACTACCTAGGGCAAGAGCCTGGTTGCCCCCAGTCACTAGGCGTGTCAGGCCTCAGCATTGTAAGGAGAGTTTCCTGAAGTCTCTGAGTGAATTTTTCTCCGCTCTCCTACGTCTACGTTCCTAAAATTTACTCTGCGGTTTTTGATGATCCTGGCTTATGAACGGCCACCATTCACCGTTCTCCTTACACTCGTGCGTCTCCATCGACCTTAAAAGAAAGGGAGGACACGCAACTGCTGGCAGGTAAATTCAGCAAAGTTTGTACCAACACAAAAGAGACAGCTCTGTGGTGACCCGTCTTCCACGGTAAAACAATATGTAGCGAATAAGGAATCTTCCCATCGCAATGACAATATGAGAGAATTGCCACCGATGGATTTGCCGCAGTGCCTACACATCATCTTGAGGCCATACAGTAGTGAAGCACGGGAACCCAGGCGCTTCACCCTTTACCCTAGACCAGTGAAACACTGTCTCTAAACATGCCCACATGCCTGTACCTCTGCCCGTTTAAAGTTAACGCTAAACCGAAATCTTCTGTCCCACTATTTTGCAGCATTTTAAAGAAGTAAACTGGGAAAGATTTTTCTGCAAGGAAGAAACTGCAGGCGGCATGACTGAAATGAGAATATCATGCTGCACGAGCTCTTTGACCTCAGGTGTAGAAGTGTCATCAATGGGCATCATAGAGAAACGGGACTTTAATAAGTGATCATCCACCTCTGTGAATTCCCTTTGTTCTAGACGCCTGAAATAAAGAGTTGTCCTGAGTCACATAAACCTCCACCGAGTGGTCTTTATGTGGCGCGGGAACATGCCGGTATAAGAGAATTCCGAAGAAGGCTGAACGTCCACAATTGAATGGTCATTGCCAGAAATGAAGTGGCAACCGGTTCAGACTGGGAAACTTCAGCTTCCATTGGACAATGAAGATGTGAGAATCTGGTACGTCCACAATTCACGGTTTCCTTAGATCCATGAAATTCCGTGTTGAATTTTAGTCAGAAAATGAAAACTCCGGAGCCGCTCTTCAGCAGGCCCGGGTGTAGCTCCCAGAGGCACAATGGTGCTCCTCTAGAATTTGGATAAAAATCGTTTTCACTGGAATAAAGAACCTTGATCAAACCAGGTGGGTCTTGACAATCGAAATTGCGGCGTTTGCCCGGTATACTGACAAGAACCCACCTGTGCTAGTCCATGGCGTATTCAGCACAGGAATCTGCATCGATTGAGCCAAGACAAAGGAAAGCTCAGGGGGCAGCACCCGTGTAGAAAAGCATTTGTACTTCAAAGATTAGGCCAATGAGGTGAAAGGACAAAGCCATGGCAAACAGTTTTCATCATCGGCAGAATTTCACGGAGCAATATTGCTGGGAGGGAAAAGGCACCACCTGAGGGAGGCACGCTCAACAAAACTACCTAGGGCAGGAGCCAGGTTGCCCCCAGGCACTAGGCGTGTCAGGCCTCAGCATTGTAAGGAGAGTTCACTGAAGTCCCTGAGTGAAGTTTTCTCCGCTGTCCTACGTCTACGTTCCTAAAATTTACTCTGCGGTTTCTGATGATCCTGGCTTATGAACGGCCACCATTCACCATTCTCCTTACACTCGTGCGTCTCCATCGACCTTAAAAGAAAGGGAGGACACGCAACTACTGGCAGGTAAATTCAGCAATGTTTGTGTCAACACAAAAGAGACAGCTCTGTGGTGACCCGTCTTCCACGGTAAAACATTTCCTAGCGAATAAGGAATCTTCCCATCGCAATGACAATATGAGAGAATTGCCACCGATGGATTTGCCGCTGTGCCTACACATCATCTTGAGGCCATACAGTAGTGAAGCACGGGAACCCAGGCGCTTCACCCTTTACCCTAGATCAGTGAAACACTGTCTCTAAACATGCCCACATGCCTGTACCTATGCCCGTTTAAAGTTAACGCTAAACCGAAATCTTCTGTCCCACTATTTTGCAGCATTTTAAAGAAGTACACTGGGAAAGATTTTTCTGCAAGGAAGAAACTGCAGGCGGCATGGCTGAAATGAGAATATCATGCTGCACTAGGTTTTTGCCCTCAGATGTAGAAGTGTCATCAGTGGGCATCATAGAGAAACGGGACTTAATAAGTGATCATCAACCTCTGTGAATTCCCTTTGTTCTAGACGCCTGAAATAAAGAATTGTCCTGAGTCACATAAACCTCCACCGAGTTGTCTTTATGTGGCGCGGGAACATGCCAGTATAAGAGAATTCCGAAGAAGGCTGAACGTCCACAATTGAATGGTCATTGCCAGAAATGAAGTGGCAGCCGGTTCAGACTGGGATACTTCAGCTTCCATTAGACAATGAAGATGTGAGAATCTGGTACGTCCACAATTCACGGTTTCCTTAGATCCATGAAATTCCGTGCTGAATTTTAGTCAGAAAATGAAAACTCCGGCGCGCTGTTTAGCAGGCCCGGGTGTAGCTCCCAGAGGCACACTGGTGCTCCTCTAGAATTTGGATAAAAATCGTTTTCACTGGAATAAAGAACCTTGATCAAGCCAGGTGGGTCTTGACAATCGAAATTGCTGCGTTTGCCCGGTATACTGACAAGAACCCACCTGTGCTAGTCCATGGCGTATTCAGCACAGGAATCTGCATCGATTGAGCCAAGACAAAGGAAAGCTCAGGGAGGCAGCACCCCTGTAGAAAAGCATTTGTACTTCAAAGATGAGGCCAATGAGGTGAAAGGACAAAGCCATGGCAAACAGTTTTCATCATCGGCAGAATTTCACGGAGCAATATTGCTGGGAGAGAAAAGGCACCATCTGAGGGAGGCAAGCTCAACAAAACTACCTAGGGCAAGAGCCGGGTTGCCCCCAGTCACTAGGCGTGTCAGGCCTCAGCATTGTAAGGAGAGTTCCCTGAAGTCTCTGAGTGAATTTTTCTCCGCTGTCCTACGTCTACGTTCCTAAAATTTACTCTGCGGTTTCTGATGATCCTGGCTTATGAACGGCCACCATTCACCGTTCTCCTTACACTCGTGCGTCTCCATCGACCTTAAAAGAAAGGGAGGACACGCAACTGCTGGCAGGTAAATTCAGCAAAGTTTGTACCAACACAAAAGAGACTGCTCTGTGGTGACCCGTCTTCCACGGTAAAACAATATCTAGCGAACAAGGAATCTTCCCATCGCAATGACAATATGAGAGAATTGCCACCGATGGATTTGCCGCAGTGCCTACACATCATCTTGAGGCCATACAGTAGTGAAGCACGGGAACCCAGGCGCTTCACGCTTTACCCTAGACCAGTGAAACACTGTCTCTAAACATGCCCACATGCCTGTACCTCTGCCCGTTTAAAGTTAACGCTAAACCGAAATCTTCTGTCCCACTATTTTGCAGCATTTTTAAGAAGTACACTGGGAAAGATTTTTCTGCAAGGAAGAAACTGCAGGCGGCATGGCTGAAATGAGAATATCATGCTGCACGAGCTTTTTGTCAGGTGTAGAAGTGTCATCAATGGGCATCATAGAGAAACGGGACTTTAATAAGTAATCATCAACCTCTGTGAATTCCCTTTGTTCTAGACGCCTGAAATAAAGAGTTGTCCTGAGTCACATAAACCTCCACCGAGTGGTCTTTATGTTTCGCTGGAACATGCCGGTATAAGAGAATTCCGAAGAAGGCTGAACGTCCACAATTGAATGGTCATTGCCAGAAATGAAGTGGCAGCCGGTTCAGACTGGGAAACTTCAGCTTCCATTGGACAATGAAGATGTGAGAATCTGGTACGTCCACAATTCACGGTTTCCTTAGATCCATGAAATTCCGTGTTGAATTTTAGTCAGAAAATGAAAACTCCGGAGCCGCTCTTCAGCAGGCCCGGGTGTAGCTCCCAGAGGCACACTGGTGCTCCTCTAGAATTTGGATAAAAATCGTTTTCACTGGAATAAAGAACCTTGATCAAACCAGGTGGGTCTTGACAATCGAAATTGCGGCGTTTGCCCGGTATACTGACAAGAACCCACCTGTGCTAGTCCATGGCGTATTCAGCACAGGAATCTGCATCGATTGAGCCAAGACAAAGGAAAGCTCAGGGAGGCAGCACCCGTGTAGAAAAGCATTTGTACTTCAAAGATTAGGCCAATGAGGTGAAAGGACAAAGCCATGGCAAACAGTTTTCATCATCGGCAGAATTTCACGGAGCAATATTGCTGGGAGGGAAAAGGCACCACCTGAGGGAGGCACGCTCAACAAAACTACCTAGGGCAGGAGCCAGGTTGCCCCCAGGCACTAGGCGTGTCAGGCCTCAGCATTTTAAGGAGAGTTCCCTGAAGTCCCTGAGTGGTTTTCTCCGCTATCCTACGTCTAGGTTCCTAAAATTTACTCTGCGGTTTCTGATGATCCTGGCTTATGAACGGCCACCATTCACCGTTCTCCTTACACACGTGCGTCTCCATCGACCTTAAAAGAAAGGGAGGACACGCAACTGCTGGCAGGTAAATTCAGTAAAGTTTGTCCCAACAGAAAAGAGACAGCTCTGTGGTGACCCGTCTTCCACGGTAAAACAATATCTAGCGAATAAGGAATCTTCCCATCGCAATGACAATATGAGAGAATTGCCACCGATGGATTTGCCGCTGTGCCTACACATCATCTTGAGGCCATACAGTAGTGAAGCACGGGAACCCAGGCGCTTCACCCTTTACCCTAGACCAGTGAAACACTGTCTCTAAACATGCCCACATGCCTGTACCTCTGCCCGTTTAAAGTTAACGCTAAACCGAAATCTTCTGTCCCACTATTTTGCAGCATTTTAAAGAAGTACACTGGGAAAGATTTTTCTGCAAGGAAGAAACTGCAGGCGGCATGGCTGAAATGAGAATATCATGCTGCACGAGCTCTTTGACCTCAGGTGTAGAAGTGTCATCAATGGGCATCATAGAGAAACGGGACTTTAATAAGTGATCATCAACCTCTGTGAATTCCCTTTGTTCTAGACGCCTGAAATAAAGAGTTGTCCTGAGTCACATAAACCTCCACCGAGTCGTCTTTATGTGGCGCGGGAACATGCAGGTATAAGAGAATTCCGAAGAAGGCTGAACGTCCACAATTGAATGGTCATTGCCAGAAATGAAGTGGCAGCCGGTTCAGACTGGGAAACTTCAGCTTCCATTGGACAATGAAGATGTGAGAATCTGGTACGTCCACAATTCACGGTTTCCTTAGATCCATGAAATTCCGTGTTGAATTTTAGTCAGAAAATGAAAACTCCGGAGCCGCTCTTCAGCAGGCCCGGGTGTAGCTCCCAGAGGCACAATGGTGCTCCTCTAGAATTTGGATAAAAATCGTTTTCACTGGAATAAAGAACCTTGATCAAGCCAGGTGGGTCTTGACAATCGAAATTGCTGCGTTTGCCAGGTATACTGACAAGAACCCACCTGTGCTAGTCCATGGCGTATTCAGCACAGGAATCTGCATCGATTGAGCCAAGACAAAGGAAAGCTCAGGGAGGCAGCACCCGTGTAGACAAGCATTTTTACTTCAAAGATTATGCCAATGAGGTGAAAGGACAAAGCCATGGCAAACAGTTTTCATCATCGGCAGAATTTCACGGAGCAATATTGCTGGGAGAGAAAAGGCACCACCTGAGGGAGGCAAGCTCAACAAAACTACCTAGGGCAGGAGCCGGGTTGCCCCCAGGCACTAGGCGTGTCAGGCCTCAGCATTTTAAGGAGAGTTCCCTGAAGTCCCTGAGTGGTTTTCTCCGCTATCCTACGTCTACGTTCCTAAAATTTACTCTGCGGTTTCTGTTGATCCTGGCTTATGAACGGCCACCATTCACCGTTCTCCTTACACTCGTGCGTCTCCATCGACCTTAAAAGAAAGGGAGGACACGCAACTGCTGGCAGGTAAATTCAGCAAAGTTTGTCCCAACACAAAAGAGACAGCTCTGTGGTGACCCGTCTTCCACGGTAAAACATTTCCTAGCGAATAAGGAATCTTCCCATCGCAATGACAATATGAGAGAATTGCCACCGATGGATTTGCCGCTGTGCCTACACATCATCTTGAGGCCATACAGTAGTGAAGCACGGGAACCCAGGCGCTTCACCCTTTACCCTAGAGCAGTGAAACACTGTCTCTAAACATGCCCACATGCCTGTACCTATGCCCGTTTAAAGTTAACGCTAAACCGAAATCTTCTGTCCCACTATTTTGCAGCATTTTAAAGAAGTACACTAGGAAACATTTTTCTGCAAGGAAGAAACTGCAGGCGGCGTGGCTGAAATGAGAATATCATGCTGCACGAGCTCTTTGCCCTCAGATGTAGAAGTGTCATCAGTGGGCATCATAGAGAAACGGGACTTTAATAAGTGATCATCAACCTCTGAATTCCCTTTGTTCTAGACGCCTGAAATAAAGAGTTGTCCTGAGTCACATAAACCTCCACCGAGTGGTCTTTATGTGGCGCGGGAACATGCCGGTATAAGAGAATTCCGAAGAAGGCTGAACGTCCACAATTGAATGGTCATTGCGTTCTCTAGCGGGTACTTGGGCTATCTAAGTTACCTAGCGGGCACTTGGACTATGTAGGTTAACGGACGGGCACTTGGACTATGTAGGTAACATAATGGTCACTTGGACTGCCTAGGTTACCTAGCGGGGACTTGGACTATGTAGGTTAACTAGCGGGCACTTTGACTATGTAGGATCCCTATCGGACATTTGTACTACTTAGGTTAATTAGCGGGCACTTTGACTATCTACGTTAACTAGCGGGAACTTGGACTATCAAGGTCAACTAGCGGGCCCTTGTACTATGTAGGTTAACTAGCGGGCACTTGGACTATCTAGGTTAACTAGCGGACCTTGGACTATGTAGGTTAACTAGCGGGCACTTGGACTATGTACGTCCCCTAGTGGGCCCTTGGACCATCTAGGTTAACTAACGGGCACTAGGACTATCTAGGTTACCTACCGGGCACGTGGACTATGTAGGTTAACTAGCGGACACTTGCACGATCTAGGTTAACTAGCGGGCCCTTGCACTATGTAGGTTAACTAGCGGGCCCATGGATTATGTAGGTTTACTAGCAGGCACTTGGACTATCTAGGTTAACTAGTGGGCACTTGGACTATGTAGTTTCCCTAGCGGGCATTTGGACAATTTAGGTTACCAAGCGGGAACTTGGACTATGTAAGTTCCCTAGCGGGCACTGGGACTGTCTAGGTTAACTAGCGTGCACTTGGACTATGTAGGTTCCTTAGTGGGCACTTGGACTATCTAGGTTGCCTAGCGGGCATTTGGACAATTTAGGTTACCAAGCAGGAACTTGGACTATGTAAGTTCCCTAGCGGGCACTGGGACTGTCTAGGTTAACTAGCGGGCACTTGGACTATGTAGTTTCCCTAGCGGGCATTTGGACAATTTAGGTTACCAAGCGGGAACTTGGACTATGTAAGTTCCCTAGCGGGCACTGGGACTGTCTAGGTTAACTAGCGTGCACTTGGACTATGTAGGTTCCTTAGTGGGCACTTGGACTATCTAGGTTGCCTAGCGGGCACTTGGACTATGTAGGTTAACTAGCGTGCCCTTGGACTATCTAGGTTACGTAGCGGGTTCTTTGTATATAGGTTAACTTGCTGGTACTTGGACTATGTAGGTTAACTAGAGGACACTTGGATTATCTAGGTTAACTAGTGGGCCCTTGGACTATGTAGGTTAAGTAGCAGGCACTTGGACAATCTAGGTTAACTCGCGGGCACTTGGAAGATCTAGGTTAACTAGCAAGCACTTGGACTATCAAAGTTAACAAGTGAGACCTTGGACTATGTAGGTTACCTAGCGGGCACTTGGACTATATAGGTTACCTAGCGGGCACTTGGACTATGTAGGTTAACTAGCGAGCACTTGGACTCTAGGTTACCTAGCGGGCACTTGGACTATCTAGGTTAACCAACGGACACTTGGACTATGTAGGTTAACTAGCGGACACTTCGACTATCTAGGTTAGCTAACGGGCAATTGGACTATCTAGGTTAACTAACGGGCACTTGGACTATGTAGGTTCCCTAGAGAGCACATGGAATATTTAGGTTACCTAGCAGGCACTTTGACTATCTAGGTTAATAACGGGCACTTGGACTATGTAGGTTCCCCAGCGGGCACTTGGACTATATAGGTTCCCTATGGGCACGTGGAGTATGTAGTTTCCCTAACTGGCACTTGGAATATATAGGTTCCCTATCGGGCACTTGAACTATGTAGGTTCCTCAGCGGGCACTTGGACTATGTAGGTTCCCTATCGGGCATTGGACTATGTAGGTTAACTAGCAGGACCTTGGACTATCTAGGTTACCTAGCGGGCACTTGGACTATGTAGGGTAACTAGCGGACACTTGGACAATCTAGGTTACCTAGCGGGCACTTGAACTATGTACATAACCTAATGGGCACTTGGACTATCTAGGTTACCTAGCGGGCACTTGGACTATGTACGTCCCCTAGCGGGCACTTGGACTATCTAGGTTAACTAGAGGGCCCTTGGACGATCTAGGTTAACTAGCGGGCACTTGGACTATCTAGGTTAACGAACGGGCACTTGGACTATGTAGGTAACCTAGCGGGCACTTGGACTGTCTAGGTTACCTAGCGGGCAGTTTGACTATCTAGGTTAACGAACGGGCACTTGGATATGTAGGTTACGTAGCGGGCACTTGGACTATGTAGGATCCCTATCGGACATTTGGACTACTTAGATTAACTAGCGGGCACTTGGACTATCTAGGTTAACTAGCGGGCACTTGGACTATCTAGGTCAAGTAGCGGGCCCTTGTACTACGTAGGTTAACTAGCGGGCACTTGGACTATCTAGGTTAAATAGCGGACCTTGGACTATGTAGGTTAACTTGCGGGCCCTTGGACTATGTAGGTTAACTAGCGGGCACTTGGATTATCTAGGTTTCCTAGCCAGCACTCAGACTATGTACATACCCTAGCGCGCACTTGGACTATCAAGGTTACCTCGCGGGCACTTGGACTATGTACGTCCCCTAGTGGGCACTTGGACTATCTAGGTTAACTAACGGGCACTTGGACTATGTAGGTTACCTAGCGGGCACTTGGACTATGTAGGTTAACTCGAAGGCGCTTGGACTATCAAGGTTACCTAGTGGGCCCTTGGACTATGTAGATTACCAGCGGGCACTTGGACTATCTAGGTTAATGAACGTGCACTTGGACTATGTAGGTAACCTAGTGGGCACTTGGACTGTCTAGGTTACCTAGTGGGCACTCGGCCTATCCAGGTTAACGAACGGGCACTTGGACTATGTAGGTTAACTAGCGGGCCCTTGGACTATCTAGGTTTATTAGCGGGCACTTGGACTATCTAGGTTAACAAGCGGCCACTTGGACTATCTAGGTTAACTAGCGGGCATTTGGATTATGTAGGTTAACTAGCGGACACTTCGACTATCTAGGTTAGCTAACGTGCAATTGGACTATCTAGGTTACCTAGTGGGCACTTCGACTACGTAGGTTCCCTAGCGGGCACTTGGAGTATTTAGGTTACCTAGCAGGCACTTTGACTATCTAGGTTAACTAACGGGCACTTGGACTATGTAGGTTGCTTAGCGAGCACTTGGACTATGTAGATTCCCTAGGGGGCACTTGGACTATGTATGTCCCCTAGCGGGCACTTGGACTATCTAGGTTAACTATTGGGCCCTTGGACTATGTAGGTTAACTATCGGGCACTTGGATTATCTAGGTTAACCAGAGGCACTTGGACGATCTAGGTTAACTAGCGGGCACTTGGACTATCTAGGTTAGCTAGTGGGCATTTGGACTATCTAGATTAACTAGCGGGCCCTTGGACTATCTAGGTTAACTAGCGGGCACTTGGACTATCTAGGTTAACTAGTGGGCACTTGGACTATCTAGATTAACTAGCGGGCCCTTGGACTATCTAGGTTAACTAGCGGGCACTTGGACTATCTAGGTTAACTAGCGGGCACTGGACTATGTAGATTAACTAGCGGGCCCTTAGACTATCTAGGTTTACTAGCGGGCACTTGGACTATCTAGGTTAACAAGCGGGCACTTGGATTATCTAGGTTAACTAGCGGGCATTTGGATTAATTAGGTTACATAGTGGGCACTTGGACTATGTATGTTACCTAGCCGACACTTGGACTATGTAGGTTAACTAGAAGGCACTTGGACTATCTAGGTTACCTAGCAGGCACTTGGACTGTGTAGGTTACCTAGCGGGCACTTGGCCTATCTAGGTTAACGAACGGGCACTTGGACTATGTAGGTTAACTAGCGGACACTTCGACTATCTAGGTTAGCTAACGGTCAATTGGACTGTCTAGGTTACCTAGCGGGCCCTTGGACTATGTAGGTTCCCTAGCGGGCACTTGGACTATTTAGGTTACCTAGCAGGCACTTTGACTATCTAGGTTACCTAGCGGGCACTTGGACAATGTAGGTTCCCTAGCAGGCACTTGGACTATTTAGGTTACCTAGCAGACACTTTGACTATCTAGGTTAACTAACGGGCACTTGGACTATGTAGGTTGACTAGCGAGCACATGGACTATGTAGGTTCCCAGCGGGCACTTGGACTATGTAGGTTCCCTATCGGGTACTTGGACTGTCTAGCTTAACTAGCGGGCAATTGGACTGTCTAGGTTACCTAATGGGCACTTGGACTATGTAGTTTACCTAGCAGGCACTTGGAGTATGTAGGTTAACTAGCAGGCACTTGGACTATCTAGGTTACCTAGAAGGCACTTGGACTATGTACGTTCCCTAGCGGGTACTTGGGCTATCTAAGTTACCTAGCGGGCACTTGGACTATGTAGGTTAACGGACGGGCACTTGGACTATGTAGGTAACATAATGGTCACTTGGACTGCCTAGGTTACCTAGCGGGCCCTTGTACTATGTAGGTTAACTAGCGGGCACTTTGACTATGTAGGATCCCTATCGGACATTTGTACTACTTAGGTTAATTAGCGGGCACTTTGACTATCTAGGTTAACTAGCGGGAACTTGGACTATCAAGGTCAACTAGCAGGCCCTTGTACTATGTAGGTTAACTAGCGGGCACTTGGACTATCTAGGTTAACTAGCGGACCTTGGACTATGTAGGTTAACTAGCGGGCACTTGGACTATGTACGTCCCCTAGTGGGCCCTTGGACCATCTAGGTTAACTAACGGGCACTAGGACTATCTAGGTTACCTACCGGGCACGTGGACTATGTAGGTTAACTAGCGGACACTTGCACGATCTAGGTTAACTAGCGGGCTCTTGCACTATGTAGGTTAACTAGCGGGCCCATGGATTATGTAGGTTTACTAGCAGGCACTTGGACTATCTAGGTTAACTAGTGGGCACTTGGACTATGTAGTTTCCCTAGCGGGCATATGGACAATTTAGGTTACCAAGCGGGAACTTGGACTATGTAAGTTCCCTAGCGGGCACTGGGACTGTCTAGGTTAACTAGCGTGCACTTGGACTATGTAGGTTCCTTAGTGGGCACTTGGACTATCTAGGTTGCCTAGCGGGCACTTGGACTATGTAGGTTAACTAGCGTGCCCTTGGACTATCTAGGTTACGTAGCGGGTTCTTTGTATATAGGTTAACTTGCTGGTACTTGGACTATGTAGGTTAACTAGAGGACACTTGGATTATCTAGGTTAACTAGTGGGCCCTTGGACTATGTAGGTTAAGTAGCAGGCACTTGGACAATCTAGGTTAACTCGCGGGCACTTGGAAGATCTAGGTTAACTAGCAGGCACTTGGACTATCAAAGTTAACAAGTGAGACCTTGGACTATGTAGGTTACCTAGCGGGCACTTGGACTATATAGGTTACCTAGCGGGCACTTGGACTATGTAGGTTAACTAGCGAGCACTTGGACTCTAGGTTACCTAGCGGGCACTTGGACTATCTAGGTTAACCAACGGACACTTGGACTATGTGGGTTAACTAGCGGACACTTCGACTATCTAGGTTAGCTAACGGGCAATTGGACTATCTAGGGTAACTAACGGGCACTTGGACTATGTAGGTTCCCTAGAGAGCACTTGGAATATTTAGGTTACCTAGCAGGCACTTTGACTATCTAGGTTAACTAACGGGCACTTGGACTATGTAGGTTCCCCAGCGGGCACTTGGACTATATAGGTTCCCTATGGGCACGTGGAGTATGTAGGTTCCCTAACTGGCACTTGGAATATATAGGTTCCCTATCGGGCACTTGGACTATGTAGGTTCCTCAGCGGGCACTTGGACTATGTAGGTTCCCTATCGGGCATTGGACTATGTAGGTTAACTAGCAGGACCTTGGACTATCTAGGTTACCAAGCGGGCACTTGGACTATGTAGGGTAACTAGCGGACACTTGGACAATCTAGGTTACCTAGCGGGCACTTGAACTATGTACATACCCTAATGGGCACTTGGACTATCTAGGTTACCTAGCGGGCACTTGGACTATGTACGTTCCCTAGCGGGCACTTGGACTATCTAGGTTAACTAGAGGGCCCTTGGACGATCTAGGTTAACTAGCGGGCACTTGGACTATCTAGGTTAACGAACGGGCACTTGGACTATGTAGGTAACCTAGCGGGCACTTGGACTGTCTAGGTTACCTAGTGGGCACTTTGACTATCTAGGTTAACGAACGGGCACTTGGATATGTAGGTTACGTAGCGGGCACTTGGACTATGTAGGATCCCTATCGGACATTTGGACTACTTAGATTAACTAGCGGGCACTTGGACTATGTAGGATCCCTATCGGACATTTGGACTACTTAGATTAACTAGCGGGCACTTGGACTATCTAAGTTAACTAGCGGGCACTTGGACTATCTAGGTCAAGTAGCGGGCCCTTGTACTATGTAGGTTAACTAGCGGGCACTTGGACTATCTAGGTTAAATAGCGGACCTTGGACTATGTAGGTTAACTTGCGGGCCCTTGGACTATGTAGGTTAACTAGCGGGCACTTGGATTATCTAGGTTTCCTAGCCAGCACTCAGACTATGTACATACCCTAGCGCGCACTTGGACTATCAAGGTTACCTTGCGGGCACTTGGACTATGTATGTCCCCTAGTGGGCACTTGGACTATCTAGGTTAACTAACGGGCACTTGGACTATGTAGGTTACCTAGCGGGCACTTGTACTATGTAGGTTAACTAGAAGGCGCTTGGACTATCAAGGTTACCTAGTGGGCCCTTGGACTATGTAGATTACCAGCGGGCACTTGGACTATCTAGGTTAATGAACGTGCACTTGGATTATGTAGGTAACCTAGTGGGCACTTGGCCTGTCTAGGTTACCTAGTGGGCACTTGGCCTATCTAGGTTAACGAACGGGCACTTGGACTATGTAGGTTAACTAGCGGGCCCTTGGACTATCTAGGTTTACTAGCGGGCACTTGGACTATCTAGGTTAACAAGCGGCCACTTGGACTATCTAGGTTAACTAGCGGGTATTTGGATTATGTAGGTTAACTAGCGGACACTTCGACTATCTAGGTTAGCTAACGTGCAATTGGACTATCTAGGTTACCTAGTGGGCACTTCGACTACATAGGTTCCCTAGCGGGCACTTGGACTATTTAGGTTACCTAGCAGGCACTTTGACTATCTAGGTTAACTAACGGGCACTTGGACTATGTAGGTTGCTTAGCGAGCCCTTGGACTATGTAGATTCCCTAGGGGGCACTTGGACTATGTATGTCCCCTAGCGGGCACTTGGACTATCTAGGTTAACTATTGGGCCCTTGGACTATGTAGGTTAACTATCGGGCACTTGGATTATCTAGGTTAACCAGCGGGCACTTGGACGATCTAGGTTAACTAGCGGGCACTTGGACTATCTAGGTTAACTAGTGGGCACTTGGACTATCTAGATTAACTAGCGGGCCCTTGGACTATCTAGGTTAACTAGCGGGCACTTGGACTATCTAGGTTAACTAGCGGGCACTGGACTATGTAGATTAACTAGCGGGCCCTTAGACTATCTAGGTTTACTAGCGGGCACTTGGACTATCTAGGGTAACAAGCGGGCACTTGGATTATCTAGGTTAACTAGCGGGCATTTGAATTATTTAGGTTACATAGTGGGCACTTGGACTATGTATGTTACCTAGCCGGCACTTGGACTATGTAGGTTAACTAGAAGGCACTTGGACTATCAAGGTTACCTAGCAGGCACTTGGAATGTGTAGGTTACCTAGCGGGCACTTGGCCTATCTAGGTTAACGAACGGGCACTTGGACTATGTAGGTTAACTAGCGGACACTTCGACTATCTAGGTTAGCTAACGGGCAATTGGACTATCTAGGTTACCTAGCGGGCCCTTGGACTATGTAGGTTCCCTAGCGGGCACTTGTACTATTTAGGTTACCTAGCAGGCACTTTGACTATCTAGGTTAACTAACGGGCACTTGGACTATGTAGGTTCCTTAGCGGGCACTTGGACTATATAGGTTCCCTTTGGGCACGTGGAGTATGTAGGTTCCCTAACTGGCACTTGGAATATATAGGTTCCCTATCGGGCACTTGGACTATGTAGGTTCCTCAGCGGACATTTGGACTATGTAGGTACCCTATCGGGGATTGGACTATGTAGGTTAACTAGCAGGACTTTGGACTATCTAGGTTACCTAGTGGGCACTTGGACTATGTAGGGTAACTAGCGGACACTTGGACAATCTAGGTTACCTAGCGGGCACTTGAACTATGTACATACCCTAGGGGGCACTTGGACTATCTAGGTTACCTAGCGGGCACTTGGACTATGTACGTCCCCTAGAGGGCACATGGACTATCTAGGTTAACTAGAGGGCCCTTGGACGATCTAGGTTAACTAGCGGGCACTTGGACTATCTAGGTTAACGAACGGGCACTTGGACTATGTAGGTAACCTAGCGGGCACTTGGACTGTCTAGGTTACCTAGCGGGCACTTTGACTATCTAGGTTAACGAACGGGCACTTGGATATGTAGGTTACGTAGCGGGCACTTGGACTATGTAGGATCCCTATCGGACATTTGTACTACTTAGGTTAATTAGCGGGCACTTTGACTATCTAGGTTAACTAGCGGGAACTTGGACTATCAAGGTCAACTAGCGGGCCCTTGTACTACGTAGGTTAAGTAGCGGGCACTTGGACTATCTAGGTTAACTAGCGGACCTTGGACTATGTAGGTTAACTAGCGGGCACTTGGACTATGTACGTCCCCTAGTGGGCCCTTGGACCATCTAGGTTAACTAACGGGCACTAGGACTATCTAGGTTACCTACCGGGCACGTGGACTATGTAGGTTAACTAGCGGACACTTGCACGATCTAGGTTAACCAGCGGGCCCTTGCACTATGTAGGTTAACTAGCGGGCCCATGGATTATGTAGGTTTACTAGCAGGCACTTGGACTATCTAGGTTAACTAGTGGGCACTTGGACTATGTAGTTTCCCTAGCGGGCATTTGGACTATTTAGGTTACCAAGCGGGAACTTGGACTATGTAAGTTCCCTAGCGGGCACTGAGACTGTCTAGGTTAACTAGCGTGCACTTGGACTATGTAGGTTCCTTAGTGGGCACTTGGACTATCTAGGTTGCCTAGCGGGCACTTGGACTATGTAGGTTAACTAGCGTGCCCTTGGACTATCTAGGTTACGTAGCGGGCACTTTGTATATAGGTTAACTAGCTGGTACTTGGACTATGTAGGTTAAGTAGAGGACACTTGGATTATCTAGGTTAACTAGTGGGCCCTTGGACTATGTAGGTTAAGTAGCAGGCACTTGGACAATCTAGGTTAACTCGCGGGCACTTGGAAGATCTAGGTTAACTAGCAGGCACTTGGACTATCAAAGTTAACAAGTGAGACCTTGGACTATGTAGGTTAACTAGCGAGCACTTGGACTCTAGTTTACCTAGCGTGCACTTGGACTATCTAGGTTAACCAACGGACACTTGGACTATGTAGGTTAACTAGCGGACACTTCGAATATCTAGGTTAGCTAACGGGCAATTGGACTATCTAGGTTAACTAACGGGCACTTGAACTATCTAGGTTAGCTAACGGGCAATTGGACTATCTAGCTTAACTAACGGGCACTCGGACTATGTAGGTTCCCTAGAGAGCACTTGGACTATTTAGGTTACCTAGCAGGCACTTTGTCTATCTAGGTTAACTAACGGGCACTTGGACTATGTAGGTTCCCTATCGGGCACTTGGACTATATAGGTTCCCTATGGGCACGTGGAGTATGTAGGTTCCCTCACTGGCATTTGGAATATATAGGTTCCCTATCGGGCACTTGGACTATGTACGTTCCTCAGCGGGCACTTGGACTATGTAGGTTCCCTATCGGGCATTGGACTATGTAGGTTAACTAGCAGGACCTTGGACTATCTAGGTTACCTAGCGGGCACTTGGACTATGTAGGGTAACTAGCGGACACTTGGACAATCTAGGTTACCTAGTGGGCACTTGAACTATGTACATACCCTAGGGGGCACTTGGACTATCTAGGTTGCCTAGCGGGCACTTGGACTATGTAGGTTAACTAGCGTGCCCTTGGACTATCTAGGTTACGTAGCGGGCACTTTGTATATAGGTTAACTAGCTGGTACTTGGACTATGTAGGTTAACTAGAGGACACTTGGATTATCTAGGTTAACCAGTGGGCCCTTGGACTATGTAGGTTAAGTAGCAGGCACTTGGACAATTTAGGTTAACTCGCGGGCACTTGGAAGATCTAGGTTAACTAGCAGGCACTTGGACTATCAAAGTTAACAAGTGAGACCTTGGATTATGTAGGTTACCTAGCGGGCACTTGGACTATATAGGTTACCTAGCGGGCACTTGGACTATGTAGGTTAACTAGCGAGCACTTGTACTCTAGGTTACCTAGCGGGCACTTGGACTATCTAGGTTAACCAACGGACACTTGGACTATGTAGGTTAACTAGCGGACACTTCGACTATCTAGGTTAGCTAACGGGCAATTGGACTATCTAGCTTAACTAACGGGCACTCGGACTATGTAGGTTCCCTAGAGAGCACTTGGACTATTTAGGTTACCTAGCAGGCACTTTGACTATCTAGGTTAACTAACGGGCACTTGGACTATGTAGGTTCCCTAGCGGGCACTTGGACTATATAGGTTCCCTATGGGCACGTGGTGTATGTAGGTTCCCTAACTGGCACTTGGAATATATAGGTTCCCTATCGGGCACTTGGACTATGTAGGTTCCTCAGCGGGCACTTGGACTATGTAGGTTCCCTTTCGGGCATTGGACTATGTAGGTTAACTAGCAGGACCTTGGACTATCTAGGTTACCTAGCGGGCACTTGGACTATGTAGGGTAACTAGCGGACACTTGGACAATCTAGGTTACCTAGCGGGCACTTGAACTATGTACATACCCTAGGGGGCACTTGGACTATGTAGGTTACCTAGCGGGCACTGGGACTATGTACGTCCCCTAGCGGGCACTTGGACTATCTAGGTTAACTAGAGGGCCCTTGGACTATCTAGGCTAACTAGCGGGCACTTGGACTATCTAGGTTAACTAGCAGGCACTTGGACTATCTAGATTAACTAGCGGTCCCTTGAACTATCAAGGTTAACTAGCGGGCACTTGGACTATCTAGGTTAACTAGCGAGCACTTGGACTATCTAGATTAACTAGCGGGCACTTGGACTATCTAGGTTTACTAGCGGGCACTTGGACTATCTAGGTTAACTAGCGGGCACTTGGACTATGTAGTTTTCCTAGCGGGCATTAGGATTACTTAGGTTACCTAGTGGCCACTTGGACTATGTAGGTTACCTAGCGGGCACTTGGACTATGTAGGGTAACTAGAAGGCACTTGGACTATTAAGATTACCTAGCGGGCCCTTGGATTATGTAGGTTACCAGCGGGCACTTGGACTATCTAGGTTAACGAACGTGCACTTGGTCTATGTAGGTAACCTAGCGGGCACTTGGACTGTCTAGGTTACCTAGAGGGCACTTCGACTATCTAGGTTAACGAACGGACACTTGGACTATCTAGGTTACCTAGCGGCACTTGGACTATGTAGGTTCCCTAGCGGGCACTTGGACTATTTAGGTTACCTAACAGGCACTTTGACTATCTAGGTTAACTAACATGCACTTGGACTATGTAGGTTGCCTAGCGAGCACTTGGACTATGTAGGTTCCCTATCGGGTACTTGGACTGTCTAGGTTAACTAGCGGGCAATTGGACTGTCTAGGTTACCTAGTGGGCACTTGGACTATGTAGTTTACCTAGCAGGCACTTGGACTATGGAGGTTAACTAGCGGGCACTTGGACTGCCTAGGTTACCTAGCGGGGACTTGGACTATGTAGGTTAACTAGCGGGCACTTTGACTATGTAGGATCCCTATCGGACATTTGTACTACTTAGGTTAAATAGCGGGCACTTGGACTATCTACGTTAACTAGCGGGAACTTGGACTATCAAGGTCAACTAGCGGGCCCTTGTACTATGTAGGTTAAGTAGCGGGCACTTGGACTATCTAGGTTTACTAGCGGGCACTTGGACTATCTAGGTTAACTAGCGGGCACTTGGACTATGTAGTTTTCCTAGCGGGCATTAGGATTACTTAGGTTACCTAGTGGGCACTTGGACTATGTAGGTTACCTAGCGGGCACTTGGACTATGTAGGTTAACTAGAAGGCACTTGGACAATTAAGATTACCTAGCGGGCCCTTGGATTATGTAGGTTACCAGCGGGCACTTGGACTATCTAGGTTAACGAACGTGCACTTGGACTATGTAGGTAACCTAGCGGGCACTTGGACTGTCTAGGTTACCTAGAGGGCACTTCGACTATCTAGGTTAACGAACGGACACTTGGACTATCTAGGTTACCTAGCGGCACTTGGACTATGTAGGTTCCCTAGCGGGCACTTGGACTATTTAGGTTACCTAATAGGCACTTTGACTATCTAGGTTAACTAACATGCACTTGGACTATGTAGGTTGCCTAGCGAGCACTTGGACTATGTAGGTTCCCTATCGGGTACTTGGACTGTCTAGGTTAACTAGCGGGCAATTGGACTGTCTAGGTTACCTAGTGGGCACTTGGACTATGTAGTTTACCTAGCAGGCACTTGGACTATGGAGGTTAACTAGCGGGCACTTGGACTGTCTAGGTAACCTAGCGGGCACTTGGACTATCTAGGTTAACGAACGGGCACTTGGACTATGTAGGTAACCTAGCGGGCACTTGGACTGTCTAGGTTACCTAGCGGGCACTCGGACTATCTAGGTTAACTAGCGGGCACTGGACTATGTAGATTAACTAGCGGGCCCTTAGACTATCTAGGTTTACTAGCGGGCACTTGGACTATCTAGGTTAACAAGCGGGCACTTGGATTATCTAGGTTAACTAGCGGGCATTTGGATTATTTAGGTTACATAGTGGGCACTTGGACTATGTATGTTATCTAGCGGGCACTTGGACTACGTAGGTTAACTAGAAGGCACTTGGACTATCAAGGTTACCTAGCAGGCACTTGGACTGTGTAGGTTACCTAGCGGGCACTTGGCCTATCTACGTTAACGAACGGGCACTTGGACTATGTAGGTTAACTAGCGGACACTTCGACTATCTAGGTTAGCTAACCGGCAATTGGACTATCTAGGTTACCTAGCGGGCCCTTAGACTATGTAGGTTCCCTAGCGGGCACTTGGACTATTTAGGTTACCTAGCAGGCACTTTGACTATCTAGGTTAACTAACGGGCACTTGGACTATGTAGGTTGCCTAGCGAGCACTTGGACTATGTAGGTTCCCAGCGGGCACTTGGACTATGTAGGTTCCCTATCGGGTACTTGGACTGTCTAGCTTAACTAGCGGGCAATTGGACTCTCTAGGTTACCTAGTGGGCACTTGGACTATGTAGTTTACCTAGCAGGCACTTGGAGTATGTAGGTTAACTAGTGGGCACTTGGACTATCTAGGTTACCTAGAAGGCACTTGGACTATGTACGTTCCCTAGCGGGTACTTGGGCTACCTAAGTTACCTAGCGGGCACTTGGACTATGTAGGTTAACGGACGAGCACTTGGACTATGTAGGTAACATAATGGTCACTTGGACTGCCTAGGTTACCTAGCGGGGACTTGGACTATGTAGGTTAACTAGCGGGCACTTTGACTATGTAGGATCCCTATCGGACATTTGTACTACTTAGGTTAATTAGCGGGCACTTTGACTATCTACGTTAACTAGCGGGAACTTGGACTATCAAGGTCAACTAGCGGGCCCTTGTACTATGTAGGTTAACTAGCGGGCACTTGGACTATCTAGGTTAACTAGCGGACCTTGGACTATGTAGGTTAACTAGCGGGCACTTGGACTATGTACGTCCCCTAGTGGGCCCTTGGACTATCTAGGTTAACTAACGGGCACTAGGACTATCTAGGTTACCTACCGGGCACGTGGACTATGTAGGTTAACTAGCGGACACTTGCACGATCTAGGTTAACTAGCGGGCCCTTGCACTATGTAGGTTAACTAGCGGGCCCATGGATTATGTAGGTTTACTAGCAGGCACTTGGACTATCTAGGTTAACTAGTGGGCACTTGTACTATGTACTTTCCCTAGCGGGCATTTGGACTATTTAGGTTACCAAGCGGGAACTTGGAATATATAAGTTCCCTAGCGGGCACTGGGACTGTCTAGGTTAACTAGCGTGCACTTGGACTATGTAGGTTCCTTAGTGGGCACTTGGACTATCTAGGTTGCCTAGCGGGCACTTGGACTATGTAGGTTAACTACCGTGCCCTTGGACTATCTAGGTTACGTAGCGGGCACTTTATATATAGGGTAACTAGCTGGTACTTGGACTATGTAGGTTAACTAGAGGACACTTGGATTATCTAGGTTAACTAGTGGGCCCTTGGACTATGTAGGTTAAGTAGCATTCACTTGGACAATCTAGGTTAACTCGCGGGCACTTGGAAGATCTAGGTTAACTAGCAGGCACTTGGACTATCAAAGTTAACAAGTGAGACCTTGGACTATGTAGGTTACCTAGCGGGCACTTGGACTATATAGCTTACCTAGCGGGCACTTGGACTATGTAGGTTAACTAGCGAGCACTTGTCCTCTAGGTTACCTAGCGGGCACTTGGACTATCTAGGTTAACCAACGGACACTTGGACTATGTAGGTTAACTAGCGGACACTTCGACTATCTAGGTTAGCTAACGGGCAATTGGACTATGTAGGTTAACTAACGGGCACTTGGACTATGTAGGTTCCCAAGAGAGCACTTGGACTATTCAGGTTACCTAGCAGGCACTTTGACTATCTAGGTTAACTAACGGGCACTTGGACTATGTAGGTTCCCTAGCGGGCACTTGGACTATATAGGTTCCCTATGGGCACGTGGAGTATGTAGGTTCCCTAACTGGCACTTGGAATATATAGGTTCCCTATCGGGCACTTGGATTATGTAGGTTCCTCAGCGGGCACTTGGACTATGTAGGTACCCTATCGGGGATTGGACTATGTAGGTTAACTAGCACGACCTTGGACTATCTAGGTTACCTAGTGGGCAATTGGACTATGTAGGGTAACTAGCGGACACTTGGACAATCTAGGTTACCTAGCGGGCACTTGAACTATGTACATACCCTAGGGGGCACTTTGACTATCTAGGTTACCTAGCGGGCACTTGGACTATGTACGTCCCCTAGAGGGCACATGGACTATCTAGGTTAACTAGAGGGCCCTAGGACGATCTAGGTTAACTAACGGGCACTTGGACTATCTAGGTTAACGAACGGGCACTTGGACTATGTAGGTAACCTAGCGGGCACTTGGACTGTCTAGGTTACCTAGCGGGCACTTTGACTATCTAGGTTAACGAACGGGCACTTGGATATGTAGGTTACGTAGCGGGCACTTGGACTATGTAGGATCCCTATCGGACATTTGTACTACTTAGGTTAATTAGCGGGCACTTTGACTATCTAGGTTAACTAGCGGGAACTTGGACTATCAAGGTCAACTAGCGGGCCCTTGTACTATGTAGGTTAAGTAGCGGGCACTTGGACTATCTAGGTTAACTAGCGGACCTTGGACTATGTAGGTTAACTAGCGGGCACTTGGACTATGTACGTCCCCTAGTGGGCCCTTGGACCATCTAGGTTAACTAACGGGCACTAGGACTATCTAGGTTACCTACCGGGCACGTGGACTATGTAGGTTAACTAGCGGACACTTGCACGATCTAGGTTAACTAGCGGGCCCTTGCACTATGTAGGTTAACTAGCGGGCCCATAGATTATGTAGGTTTACTAGCAGGCACTTGGACTATCTAGGTTAACTAGTGGGCACTTGGACTATGTAGTTTCCCTAGCGGGCATATGGACAATTTAGGTTACCAAGCGGGAACGTGGACTATGTAAGTTCCCTAGCGGGCACTGGGACTGTCTTGGTTAACTAGCGTGCATTTGGACTATGTAGGTTCCTTAGTGGGCACTTGGACTATCTAGGTTGCCTAGCGGGCACTTGGACTATGTAGGTTAACTAGTGTGCCCTTGGACTATCTAGGTTACGTAGCGGGCACTTTGTATATAGGTTAACTAGCTGGTACTTGGACTATGTAGGTTAACTAGAGGACACTTGGATTATCTAGGTTAACCAGTGGGCCCTTGGACTATGTAGGTTAAGTAGCAGGCACTTGGACAATCTAGGTTAACTCGCGGGCACTTGGAAGATCTAGGTTAACTAGCAGGCACTTGGACTATCAAAGTTAACAAGTGAGACCTTGGACTATGTAGGTTACCTAGCGGGCACTTGGACTATATAGGTTACCTAGCGGGCACTTGGACTATGTAGGTTAACTAGCGAGCACTTGTACTCTAGGTTACCTAGCGGGCACTTGGACTATCTAGGTTAACCAACGGACACTTGGACTATGTAGGTTAACTAGCGGACACTTCGACTATCTAGGTTAGCTAACGGGCAATTGGACTATCTAGGTTAACTAACGGGCACTTGGACTATGTAGGTTCCCTAGAGAGCACTTGGACTATTTAGGTTACCTAGCAGGCACTTTGTCTATCTAGGTTAACTAACGGGCACTTGGACTATGTAGGTTCCCTATCGCGCACTTGGACTATATAGGTTCCCTATGGGCACGTGGAGTATGTAGGTTCCCTAACTGGCACTTGGAATATATAGGTTCCCTATCGGGCACTTGGACTATGTAGGTTCCTCAGCGGGCACTTGGACTATGTAGGTTCCCTATCGGGCATTGGACTATGTAGGTTAACTAGCAGGACCTTGGACTATCTAGGTTACCTAGCGGGCACTTGGACTATGTAGGGTAACTAGCGGACACTTGGACAATCTAGGTTACCTAGTGGGCACTTGAACTATGTACATACCCTAGGGGGCACTTGGACTATCTAGGTTACCTAGCGGGCACTGGGACTATGTACGTCCCCTAGCGGGCACTTGGACTATCTAGGTTAACTAGAAGGCCCTTGGACGATCTAGGCTAACTAGCGGGCACTTGGACTATCTAGGTTAACTAGCGGGCACTTGGACTATCTAGATTAACTAGCGGTCCCTTGAACTATCTAGGTTAACTATCGGGCACTTGGACTATCTAGGTTAACTAGCGAGCACTTGGACTATCTAGATTAACTAGCGGGCCCTTGTACTATCTAGGTTTACTAGCGGGCACTTGGACTATCTAGGTTAACTAGCGGGCACTTGGACTATGTAGTTTTCCTAGCGGGCATTAGGATTACTTAGGTTACCTAGTGGGCACTTGGACTATGTAGGTTACCTAGCGGGCACTTGGACTATGTAGGTTAACTAGAAGGCACTTGGACTATCAAGATTACCTAGCGGGCCCTTGGATTATGTAGGTTACCAGCGGGCACTTGGACTATCTAGGTTAACGAACGTGCACTTGGACTATGTAGGTAACCTAGCGGGCACTTGGACTGTCTAGGTTTCCTAGAGGACACTTGGCCTATCTAGGTTAACGAACGGACACTTGGACTATGTAGGTTAACTAGCGGACACTTCGACTATCTAGGTTAGCTAACGGGCAATTGGACTATCTAGGTTACCTAGCGGACACTTGGACTATGTAGGTTCCCTAGCGGGCACTTGGACTATTTAGGTTACCTAATAGGCACTTTGACTATCTAGGTTAACTAACAGGCACTTGGACTATGTAGGTTGCCTAGCGAGCACTTGGACTATGTAGGTTCCCTATCGGGTACTTGGACTGTCTAAGTTAACTAGCGGGCAATTGGACTGTCTAGGTTACCTAGTGGGCACTTTGACTATGTAGTTTACCTAGCAGGCACTTGGACTATGTATGTTCCAGAGTAGGCACTTGGACTATGGAGGTTAACTAGCGGGCACTTGGACTGTCTAGGTAACCTAGCGGGCACTTGGACTATCTAGGTTAACGAACGGGCACTTGGACTATGTAGGTAACCTAGCGGGCACTTGGACTGTCTAGGTTACCTAGCGGGCACTTGGACTATCTAGGTTAACGAACGGGCACTTGGATATGTAGGTTACGTAGCGGGCACTTGGACTATGTAGGATCCCTATCGGACATTTGGACTACTTAGGTTAACTAGCGGGCACTTGGACTCTCTAGGTTAACTAGCGGGCACTTGGACTATCTAGGTCAAGTAGCGGGCCCTTGTACTATGTAGGTTAACTAGCAGGCACTTGGACTATATAGGTTAAATTGCGGACTTTGGACTATGTAGGTTAAATTGCGGACTTTGGACTATGTAGGTTAACTTGCGGGCCCTTGGACTATGTAGGTTAACTAGCGGGCACTTGGATTATCTAGGTTTCCTAGCCAGCACTCGGACTATGTACATACCCTAGCGCGCACTTGGACTATCAAGGTTACCTAGCGGGCACTTGGACTATGTAGGTTCCCTAGCGGGCCCGGTATACTGACAAGAACCCACCTGTGCTAGTCCATGGCGTATTCAGCACAGGAATCTGCATCGATTGAGCCAAGACAAAGGAAAGCTCAGGGAGGCAGCACCCGTGTAGAAAAGCATTTGTACTTCAAAGATGAGGCCAATGAGGTGAAAGGACAAAGCCATGGCAAACAGTTTTCATCATCGGCAGAAGTTCACGGAGCAATATTGCTGGGAGAGAAAAGGCACCACCTGAGGGAGGCACGCTCAACAAAACTACCTAGGGCAGGAGCCAGGTTGCCCCCAGGCACTAGGTGTGTCAGGCCTCAGCATTGTAAGGAGAGTTCACTGGAGTCCCTGAGTGAAGTTTTCTCCGCTGTCCTACGTCTACGTTCCTAAAATTTACTCTGCGGTTTCTGATGATCCTGGCTTATGAACGGCCACCATTCACTGTTCTCCTTACACTCGTGCGTCTCCATCGACCTTAAAAGAAAGGGAGGACACGCAACTGCTGGCAGGTAAATTCAGCAATGTTTGTGTCAACACAAAAGAGACAGCTCTGTGGTGACCCGTCTTCCACGGTAAAACATTTCCTAGCGAATAAGGAATCTTCCCATCGCAATGACAATATGAGAGAATTGCCACCGATGGATTTTCCGCTGTGCCTACACATCCTCTTGAGGCCATACTGTAGTGAAGCACGGGAACCTAGGCGCTTCACCCTTTACCCTAGACCAGTGAAACACTGTCTCTAAACATGCCCACATGCCTGTACCTCTGCCCGTTTAAAGTTAACGCTAAACCGAAATCTTCTGTCCCACTATTTTGCAGCATTTTAAAGAAGCACACTGGGAAAGATTTTTCTGCAAGGAAGAAACTGCAGGCGGCATGGCTGAAATGAGAATATCATGCTGCACGAGCTCTTTGCCCTCAGATGTAGAAGTGTCATCAGTGGCATCATAGAGAAACGGGACTTTAATAAGTGATCATCAACCTCTGTGAATTCCCTTTGTTCTAGACGCCTGAAATAAAGAGTTGTCCTGAGTCACATAAACCTCCACCGAGTGGTCTTTATGTGGCGCGGGAACATGCCGGTATAAGAGAATTCCGAAGAAGGCTGAACCTCCACAATTGAATGATCATTGCCAGAAATTAAGTGGCAGCCGGATCAGACTGGGAAACTTCAGCTTCCATTAGACAATGAAGATGTGAGAATCTGGTACGTCCACAATTCACGGTTTCCTTAGATCCATGAAATTCCGTGCTGAATTTTAGTCAGAAAATGAAAACTCTGGAGCCGCTGTTCAGCAGGCCCAGCTGTAGCTCCCAGAGGCACACTGGTGCTCCTCTAGAATTTGGATAAAAATCTTTTTCACTGGAATAAAGAACCTTGATCAAGCCAGGTGGGTCTTGACAATTGAAATTGCTGCGTGTGCCCGTTATACTGACAAGCACCCACCCGTGGTAGTCCATGCAATATTCAGCACATGGAATATGCAGGTAACTAGCGGGCACTTGTACTGTCTAGGTTACCTAGCGGGCACTTGGACTTCTAGGTTAACGAACGGGCTCTTGGACTATGAAGGTTGCCTAGGGGGCACTTGGACTATCTAGGTTAGGTAAGGGGCACTTGGACTATCTAGGTTACCTAGCGGGAACTTGGTCAATGTAAGTTACCTAGCGGGCACTTGGACTATCTAGGTTGCCTAACGGGCACTTTGACTATCTAGGTTACATAGCGGGCACTTGGACTATGTAGGTTAACTAGCGAGCACTTGGACTCTAGGTTACCTAGCGGACACTTGGACTATCTAGGTTACCTAGCGGGCACTTGGACTATCTAGGTTACCTAGCGGGCCCTTGGACTATGTAGGTTCCCTAGCGGGCCCTTGTACTATGTAAGTTCCCTAGCGGGCACTTGGACTATGTGGGTTTCCTGGCGGGCATTTGGACTATCTAGTTTACCTAACTGGCACTTGGAATGTGTAGGTTCCCTAGCGGTAACTTGGATTATGTAGGTTCCCTATCGGGCACTTGAACTATGTAGGTTAACTAGAGGGTATTTGGACTATGTAGGTTACCTAGCGGGCACTTGGAGAATGTAGGTTAACTAGGGGCACTAGGACTATGTAGGTTACCTATCGGGCACTTGGAGAATGTAGGTTAACTAGGGGCACTAGGACTATGTATGTTACCTAGCAGGCCCTTGGACTATCTAGGTTACGTAGCGGGCATTTGGATTACGTAGGCTCCCAGCGGGCATTTGGACTATATAGATTACTGAGCGGGCAATTAGACTTTGTAGGTTATCTAGCGGGCACTTGGACTATCTACGTTACCTAGCGGGTACTTGGAGTATGTAGGTTACCTACCGGGCTGTTGGACTATCTAGGTTACCTAGCGGGCACTGGGACTATCTAGGTTAGCTAACGGGCACTTGAACTATGTAGATTTCCTAGCGGGCCCTTGAACTATGTAAGTTCCCTAGCTGGCACTTGGACTATCTACGTTACCTAGCAGGCACTTGGACTATGTACGTTAACTAGCGGGCACTTGGACTACGTACGTTTCCTAGCGGGTACTTGGACTCCCTATGTTAACTAGCGGGCACTTGGACTATGTAGGTTCCCTATCGGGCACTTGGACAAGGTACGTTCCCTAGCGGGTACTTGGTCTATCTAGGTTAACTAGCGGGTACTTGGACTATCTACGTTAACTAGCGGGCCCTTGGACTATGTAGATTCCCTAGCGGGCACTTGGACTATGTATGTTCCAGAGCAGGCACTTGGACTATGTAGGTTCCCTAGCAGGCACTTGGACTATCTACGTTAACTGGCGGGCCCTTGGACTATGTAGATTCCCTAGCGTGCACTTGGACTACGTAGGTTCCCTAGCGGGCACTTGGACTATGAATGTTCCCTAGCGGGCACTTGGACTATGTATGTTCCCTACAGACCCTCGAACTATGTAAGTTAACTACCGGGCACTTGGACTATGTAGGTTAACTACTGGGCCCTTGGACTACGTAGGTTAACTAGCGGACACTTGGACTATGTAGGTTACCTAACTGGCACTTGGACTATGTAGGTTATCTGGCGGACACTTACACTATGTAGGTTACCTAGCGTGCACTTGGACTATGTAGGTTAACTAGAGGACACATGGACGATCTAGGTTAACTAGTGGGCCCTTGGACTATGTAGTTTCCCTAGCGGGCATTTGGACTATTTACGTTACCTAGCGGGCACTTGGACTATGTAGGTTACCGAGCGGGCACTTGGACTATCTAGGTTACCTAGCAGGCACTTTGACTATCTAGGTTAACTAACGGGCACTTGGACTATGTATGTTGCCTAGCGGGCACTTGGACTATCTAGGTTAGGTAACGGGCACTTGGACTATCTAGGTTACCAAGCGGGAACTTGGACAATGTAGGTTACCTAGCGGGCACTTGGACTATCTAGGTTACCTAACGGGCACTTGGACTATCTAGGTTCCTTAGCGGGCACTTGGACTATGTAGGTTAACTAGCGGTCAATTGGACTATCTAGGTTACCTAGCGGGCACTTGGACTATGTAGGCTAACTAGGGGGCCCTTGGACGATCTAGGTTACCTAGGGGGTACTAGAACTATCTAGGTTAACTAGCGGGCACTTGCACTATCTAGTTTACCTAGCGGGCACTTGGAATATGTAGGTTAACTAGCGGGCACTTGGACTATCTAGGTTAACTAGCGTGCACTTGGACTATGTAGGTTCCTTAGCGGGTACTTGGACTATCTAGGTTGCCTAGTGGGCACTTGGACTATGTAGGTTAACTAGCGTGCCCTTGGACTATCTAGGTTACGTAGCGGGCACTTGGTATATAGGTTAACTAGAGGACACTTGGACTACCTAGGTTAAACAGTGGGCCCTTGGCTATGTAGGTTAACTAGCAGGGACTTGGACAATCTAGGTTAACTAGCGGGCATTTGGACGATCTAGGTTAAGTAGCGGGCAGCTGGACTATCAATGTTAACAAGTGAGCCCTTGGACTATGTAGGTTAACTAGCGGGCACTTGGACTATATAGGTTACTTAGCGGGCACTTGGACTATGTAGGTTACCTAGTGGGCACTTGGACTATCTAGGTTAACGAACGGGCACTTCGAATATGCAGGTAACCTAGAGGGCAGTTGGACTGTCTAGGTTACCTAGCAGGCACTTGGACTTCTAGGTTAACGAACGGGCTCTTGGACTATGTAGGTTGCCTAGCGGGCACTTGGACTATCTAGGTTAGGTAACGGGAACTTGGACTATCTAGGTTACCTAGCGGGAACTTGGACAATGTAAGTTACCTAGCGGGCACTAGGACTATCTAGGTTACCTTACGGGCACTTTGATTATCTAGGTTACATAGCGGGAACTTGGAGTATATAGGTTACCTAGCGGGCACTTGGCCTATCTAGGTTACCTAGCGGGCACTTGGACTATCTAGGTTAACGAACGGGCACTTGGACTATGTAGGTTTCCTAGTGGGCACTTGGACTATGTAGGTTAACGAACGGGCACTTGAACTATGTAGGTTCCCTAGCGGGCCCTTGTACTATGTAAGTTCCCTAGCGGGCACTTGGACTATGTGGGTTTCCTGGCGGGCATTTGGACTATCTAGTTTACCTAACTGGCACGTGGACTATGTAGGTTCCCTAGCGGGCACTTGGATTATGTAGGTTCCCTATCGGGCACTTGAACTATGTAGGTTAACTAGAGGGTATTTGGACTATGTAGGTTACCTAGCGGGCACTTGGAGAATGTAGGTTAACTAGGGGCACTAGGACTATGTAGGTTACCTTTCAGGCACTTGGAGAATGTAGGTTAACTAGGGGCACTAGGACTATGTAGGTTACCTAGCAGGCCCTTGGACTATCTAGGTTACGTAGCGGGCATTTGGATTATGTAGGCTCCCAGCGGGCATTTGGACTATATAGATTACTGAGCGGGCAATTAGACTTTGTAGGTTATCTAGCGGGCACTTGGACTATCTAGGTTACCTAGCTGGCACTTGAACTATCTCCGTTATCTAGCGGGTACTTGGAGTATGTAGGTTACCTACCGGGCTGTTGGACTATCTAGGTTACCTAGCGGGCACTGGGACTATCTAGGTTAGCTAACAGGCACTTGGACTATGTAGGTTCCCTAGCGGGCCCTTGGACTATGTAAGTTCCCTAGTGGGCACTTGGACTATCTACGTTACCTAGCAGGCACTTGGACTATGTACGTTAACTAGCGGGCACTTGGACTACGTACGTTTCCTAGCGGGTACTTGGACTACCTATGTTAACTAGCGGGCACTTGGACTATGTAGGTTCCCTATCGGGCACTTGGACAAGGTACGTTCCCTAGCGGGTACTTGGTCTATCTAGGTTAACTAGCGGGTACTTGGACTATCTACGTTAACTAGCGGGCCCTTGGACTATGTAGATTCAGTAGCGGGCACTTGGACTATGTATGTTCCAGAGCAGGCACTTGGACTATGTAGGTTCCCGAGCAGCCACTTGGACTTTGTAGGTTCCAGAGCGGGCACTTGGACTATGTAGGTTCCTTAGCGAGCACTTGGACTATGTAGATTAACTAGCGGCACTTGGACTATCTACGTTAACTAGCGGGCCCTTGGACTATGTAGATTCCCTAGCGGGCACTTGGACTACGTAGGTTCCCTAGCGGGCACTTGGACTATGAATGTTCCCTAGCGGGCACATGGACTATGTATGTTCCCTACGGACACTTGAACTATGTAAGTTAACTACCGGGCACTTGGACTATGTAGGTTAACTACCGGGCCCTTGGACTACGTAGGTTAACTAGCGGACACTTGCATTATGTAGGTTACCTAGCGGGCACTTGGACTATCTAGGTTACCTAACTGGCACTTGGACTATGTAGGTTATCTGGCGGACACTTACACTATGTAGGTTACCTAGCGTGCACTTGGACTATGTAGGTTAACTAGAGGACACATGGACGATCTAGGTTAACTAGTGGGCCCTTGGACTATGTAGGTTTTCTAGCGGGCACTTGGACTATCTAGGTTAAGGAACGGGCACTTAGACTATGTAGGTAACCTAGCGGGCACTTGGACAGTCTAGGTTACCTAGCGGGCTCTTGGACTATCTAGGTTAGTTAACGGGCACTTGGACTATCAAAGTTAACAAGCGAGCCCTTGGATTATGTAGGTTAACTAGCGGGCCCTTGGACTATCTAGGTTACCTAGATAGCACTTGGATTATATAGGTTCTCTAGCGGGCACTTGGACTATCTAGGTTAACGAACGGGCACTTGGACTATGCAGGTAACCTAGCGGGCACTTGGACTGTCTAGGTTACATAGCGGGCACTTGGACTTCTAGGTTAACGAACGGGCACTTGGACTATGTATGTTGCCTAACGGGCACTTGGACTATCTAGGTTAGGTAACGGGCACTTGGACTATCTAGGTTACCTAAGGGGCACTTTGACTATCTAGGTTACTTAGCGAGCACTTGGACTATGTAGGTTAACTAGCGGTCACTTGGACTATCTAGGTTACCTAGCGGGCACTTGGGCTATGTAGGCTAACTAGGGGGCCCTTGGACGATCTAGGTTACCTAGCGGGTACTAGAACTATCTAGGATAACTAGCGGGCACTTGCACTATCTAGGTTACCTAGCGGGCACTTGCACTATGTACGTTCCCTAGCGAGCACTTGGACTATCTATGTTAACTAGCGGGCACTTGGAATATGTAGGTTAACTAGCGGGCACTTGGACTATCTAGGTTAACTAGCGTGCACTTGGACTATGTAGGTTCCTTAGCGGGCACTTGGACTATCTAGGTTGCCTAGCGGGCACTTGGACTATGTAGGTTAACTAGCGTGCCCTTGGAGTATCTAGGTTACGTAGCGGGCACTTGGTATATAGGTTAACTAGAGGACACTTGGACTATCTAGGTAAACTAGTGGGCCCTTGGCTATGTAGGTTAACTAGCAGGCACTTGGACAATCTATGTTAACTAGCGGGCACTTGGACTATGCAGGTAACCTAGCGGGTACTTGGACTGTCTAGGTTACATAGCGGGCACTTGGACTTCTAGGTTAACGAACGGGCACTTGGACTATGTATGTTGCCTAGCGGGCACTTGGACTATCTAGTTTAGGTAACGGGCACTTGGACTATCTAGGTTACCTAGCGGGAACTTGGACTATGTAGGTTACCTAGCGGGCACTTGGACTATCTAGGTTACCTAACGGGCACTTTGACTATCTAGGTTACTTAGCGGGCACTTGGACTATGTAGGTTGACTAGCGGTCACTTGGACTATCTAGGTTACCTAGCGGGCACTTGGAGTATGCAGGCTAACTAGGGGGCCCTTGGACGATCTAGGTTACCTAGGGGGTACTAGAATTCTCTAGGTTATCTAGCGGGCACTTGCACTATCTAGGTTACCTAGCGGGCACTTGGACTATGTACGTTCCCCAGCGGGCACTTGGACTATCTATGTTAACTAGCGGGCACTTGGAATATGTAGGTTACCTAGCAGGCACTTGGACTATCTAGGTTAACTAGCGGGCACTTGGACTATCTAGGTTACCTAGCGGGCACTTGGACTATGTAGGCTAACTAGGGGGCCCTTGGACGATCCAGGTTACCTAGCGGGTACTAGAACTATCTAGGTTAACTAGCGGGCACTTGCACTATCTAGGTTACCTAGCGGGCACTTGCACTATGTCCGTTCCCTAGCGGGCACTTGGACTATCTATGTTAACTAGCGGGCACTTCGAATATGTAGGTTAACTAGCGGGCACTTGGACTATCTAGGTTAACTAGCGTGCACTTGGACTATGTAGGTTCCTTAGCGGGCACTTGGACTATCTAGGTTGCCTAGCGGGCACTTGGACTATGTAGGTTAACTAGCGTGCCCTTGGACTATCTAGGTTACGTAGCGGGCACTTGGTATATAGGTTAACTAGAGGACACTTGGACTATCTAGGTTAACTAGTGGGCCCTTGGCTATGTAGGTTAACTAGCAGGCACTTGGACAATCAAGGTTAACTAGCGGGCACTTGGACGATCTAGGTTAAGTAGCGGGCAGCTGGACTATCAAAGTTAACAAGTGAGCCCTTGGACTATGTAGGTTAACTAGCGGGCACTTGGACTATCTAGGTTACCTAGCGGGCACTTGGAATATATAGGTTACCTAGCGTGCACTTGGACTATGTAGGTTACCTAGTGGGCACTTGGACTATCTAGGTTAACCAACGGGCACTTGGAATATGCAGGTAACCTAGCGGGCACTTGGACTGTCTAGGTTACCTAGCGGGCACTTGGACTTCTAGGTTAACGAACGGGCTCTTGGACAATGTAGGTTGCCTAGCGGGCACTTGGACTATCTAGGTTAGGTAACGGGAACTTGGACTATCTAGGTTACCTAGCGGGAACTTGGACTATCTAGGTTACCTAGCGGGAACTTGGACAATGTGAGTTACCTAGCGGGCACTTGGACTATCTAGGTTACCTTACGGGCACTTTGACTATCTAGGTTACATAGCGGGAACTTGGAGTATATAGGTTAACTAGCGAGCACTTGGACTATCTAGGTTAGCTAACGGGCACTTAGATTATGTAGGTTAACTAGCGGGCGCTTGCACTATGTAGGTTAACTAGAGGACACATGGACTATCTAGGTTAACTAGTGGGTCCTTGGACTATGTAGGTTAACTAGCAGGCACTTGGACAATCTAGGTTAACAAGCGGGCACTTGGACGATCTAGGTTAACTAGCGGGCACTTGGACTATCAAAGTTAAAAAGTGAGCCCTTGGACTATGTAGGTTACCTAGCGGGCACTTGGACTATGTAGGTTAACCAGCGGGCACTTGGACTGTCTAGGATACCTAGCGGGCACAGGATTATCTAGGTTTACGAATGGGCACTTGGAGTATGTACGTTACCTAGCCGCCACTTGCACTATCTAGGTTAGCTAACAGGCACTTGGACTATCTAGGTTCCCTAGCGGGCACTTGTACTATCTTGGTTACCTAGCTGGCACTTGGAATATGTAGGTCAACTAGCGGGCACTTGGACTATCTAGGTTAGCTAACGGGCACTTAGATTATGTAGGTTAACTAGCGGGCACTTGCACTATGTAGGTTAACTAGAGGACACTTGGACTATCTAGGTTAACTAGTGGGCCCTTGGACTATGTAGGTTAACTGCAGGCACTTGGACAATCTAGGTTAACTAGCGGGCACTTGGACGATCTAGTTTAACTAGTGGGCACTTGGACTATCAAAGTTAACAAGTGAGCCCTTGGACTATGTAGGTTAACTAGCGGGCCCTTAGACTATCTAGGTTACCTAGTGGGCACTTGGACTATCTAGGTTAACGAACGGGCACTTGGAATATGCAGGTAACCAAGCAGGCACTTAGACTGTCTAGGTTACGTAGCGGGCACGTGGACTTCTAGGTTAACGAACGGGCTCTTGGACTATGTAGGTTGCCTACCGGGCACTTGGACTATCTAGGTTACCTAGCGGGAACGTGGACAATGTACGTTACCTAGCAGGCCCTTGGACTATCTAGGTTACGTAGCGGGCATTTGGATTATGTAGGCTCCCAGCGGGCATTTGGACTATATAGATTACTGAGTGGGCAATTAGACTTTGTAGGTTATCTAGCGGGCACGTGGACTATCTAGGTTACCTAGCTGGCACTTGAACTATCTACGTTACCTAGCGGTACTTGGAGTATGTAGGTTACCTACCGGGCTGTTGGACTATCTAGGTTACCTAGCGGGCACTGGGACTATCTAGGTTAGCTAACGGGCACTTGGAATATGTAGGTTTCCTAGCGGGCCCTTGGACTATGTAAGTTCCCTAGCGGGCACTTGGACTATCTACGTTACCTAGCAGGCACTTGGACTATGTACGTTAACTAGCGGGCAGTTGGACTACGTACGTTTCCTAGCGGGTACTTGGACTACCTATGTTAACTAGCGGGCACTTGGACTATGTAGGTTCCCTATCGGGCACTTGGACAAGGTACGTTCCCTAGCGGGTACTTGGTCTATCTAGGTTAACTAGCGGGTACTTGGACTATCTACGTTAACTAGCGGGCCCTTGGACTATGTAGATTCCCTAGCAGGCACTTGGACTATGTAGGTTCCAGAGCGGGCACTTGGACTATGTAGGTTCCTTAGCGAGCACTTGGACTATGTAGATTAACTAGCGGCACTTGGACTATCTACGTTAACTAGCGGGCCCTTGGACTATGTAGATTCCCTAGCGGGCACTTGGACTACGTAGGTTCCCTAGCGGGCACTTGGACTATGAATGTTCCCTAGCGGGCACATGGACTATGTATGTTCCCTACGGACACTTGAACTATGTAAGTTAACTACCGGGCACTTGGACTATGTAGGTTAACTACCGGGCCCTTGGACTACGTAGGTTAACTAGCGGACACTTGCACTATGTAGGTTACCTAGCGGGCACTTGGACTATCTAGGTTACCTAACTGGCACTTGGACTATGTAGGTTATCTGGCGGACACTTGCACTATGTAGGTTACCTAGCGTGCACTTGGACTATGTAGGCTAACTAGAGGACACATGGACGATCTAGGTTAACTAGTGGGCCCTTGGACTATGTAGGTTTCCTAGCGGGCACTTGGAGTATCTAGGTTAAGGAACGGGCACTTAGACTATGTAGGTAACCTAGCGAGCACTTGGACAGTCTAGGTTACCTAGAGGGCTCTTGGACTATCTAGGTTAGCTAACGGGCACTTGGACTATCAAAGTTAACAAGCGAGCCCTTGGATTATGTAGGTTAACTATCGGGCCCTTGGACTATCTAGGTTACCTAGATAGCACTTGGATTATATAGTTTCCCTAGCGGGCACTTGGACTATCTAGGTTAACGAACGGGCACTTGGACTATGCAGGTAACCTAGCGGGCACTTGGACTGTCTAGGTTACATAGCGGGCACTTGGACTTCTAGGTTAACGAACGGGCACTTGGACTATGTATGTTGCCTAGCGGGCACTTGGACTATCTAGGTTAGGTAACGGGCACTTGGACTATCTAGGTTACCTAGCGGGAACTTGGACTATGTACGTTCCCCAGCGGGCACTTGGACTATCTAGGTTACCTAACGGGCACTTTGACTATCTAGGTTACTTAGCGGGCACTTGGACTATGTAGGTTAACTAGCGGTCACTTGGACTATCTAGGTTACCTAGCGGGCACTTGGACTATGTAGGCAAACTAGGGGGCCCTTGGACGATCTAGGTTACCTAGCGGGTACTAGAACTATCTAGGTTAACTAGCGGGCACTTGCACTATCTAGGTTACCTAGCGGGACCTTGGATATTGTACGTTCCCTAGCGGGCACTTGGCCTATCTACCTTACCTAGCGGGCACTTGGACTATGTACGTTAACTAGCAGGCATTTGGACTATGTACGTTTCCTAGTGGGTACTTGGACTATCTATGTTAACTAGCGGGCACTTGGGCTATGTAGGTTCCCTATCAGGCACTTGGACTAGGTAGGTTCCCTAGCGGGCACTTGCTCTATCTAGGTTAACTAGCGGGCACTTGGACTATCTAGGTTAACTAGTGGGCACTTGGAATATTAGGATCACTAGCGGGCATTTGGACTATATTGGTTACCTAGCGGGCACTTGGACTATGAGGTTAACGAACAGGCACTTAGACTATGTAGGTAACCTAGTGGTCACTTCAACTGTCTAGGTTACCTAGCGGGCAATGGACTGTGTAGGTTAACTAGCGGGCACTTGGACTATCTAGGTTAACTAGCGGGCCCATGGACGATGTAGGTTAACTAGCGGGCCCTTGGACTATGTAGGTTTACTAGCGGGCCCTTGATCTATGTAGGTTAACTAGCGGGCACTTGGAAGATCTACGTTAACTAGCGTGTACTTGGAATACGTAGGTTAACTAGCGGGCCCTTGGAATATGTAGATTCCCTAGCGGGCACTTGGACTATGTATGTTCCAGAGCGGGCACTTGGACTATGTAGGTTCCCTAGCAGGCACTTGGACTATGTAGTTTCCAGAGCGGGCACTTGGACTATCTAGGCTCCCTAGCGTGCACTTGTACTATGTAGGTTAACTAGCGTGCCCTTGGACATTCTAGGTTACGTAGCGGGCACTTGGTATACAGGTTAACTAGCGGGCACTTGGACTATGTAGGTTAACTAGTGGACACTTGCACGATCTAGGTTAACTAGCGGGCCCTTGCACTATGTAGGTTAACTAGCGGTCCCATGGATTATGTAGGTTTACTAGCAGGCACTTGGATGATCTAGGTTAACTAGCGGGCACTTGGACTGTGTAGTTTCCCTAGCGGGCATTTGGACTATTTAGGTTACCTAACGGGCACTTGGACTATGTAGGTTACCTAGCGGGCACTTGGACTATCTAGGTTACCTAGCAGGCACTTTGACTATCTAGGTTAACTAAGGGGCACTTGGACTATGTAAGTTGCCTAGCGGGCACTTGGATTATGTAGGTTCCCTATCGGGCACTTGGACTACGTAGGTTAACTAGCGGGCACATGGACTATCTAGGTTACCTAGCGGGCACATGGATTATCTAGGTTACCTAGCTGGCACTTGGACTCTGTAGGTTACCTAGGCGCAAATTGGACTATCTAGGTTAGCTAACAGGCACTTGGACTATCTAGGTTCCCTTGCGGGCACTTGTACTATCTAGGTTACCTAGCTGGCACTTGGACTATGTAGGTCAACTAGCGGTCCCTTGGACTATCTAGGTTAGCTAACGGGCACTTAGATTATGTAGGTTAACTAGCGGGCACATGGAATATGTAGGTTAACTAGCGGACACTTGCACTATGTAGGTTAACTAGCGGGCGCATGGACTATGTAGGTTTAATAGCGGGCACTTGGACTATCTAGGTTACCGAAAGGGCACTTGGACTATCTAGGTTACTTAGCGGGCACTTGGACTATGTAGGCTAACTAGGGGGCCCTTGGACGATCTAGGTTACCTAGCGGGTACTTGAACTATCTAGGTTAACTAGCGGACACTTGCACTATCTAGGTAACCTAGCGGGCACTTGGACTATGTACGTTCCCTAGGGGCACTTGGACTATCTATGTTAACAAGCGGGCACTTGGAATATGTAGGTTAACTAGCGGACACTTGTACTATCTAGGTTACCTAGCAGGCACTTGGACTATCTAGGTTAACTAGCGGGCACTTGGACTATCTAGATTAACTAGCGGTCCCTTGGACAATCTAGGTTAACTAGCGGGCACTTGGACTATCTAGGTTAACTAGCAGGCACTTGGACTATGTAGGTTCCCTAGCGGGCACTTGGAGTATCTATGTTAACTAGCGGGCACTTGGAATATGTAGGTTACCTAGCAGGCACTTGGACTACCTAGGTTAACTAGCGGGCATTTGGAATATCTAGGTAAACTACCATGCACTTGGACTATGTAGGTTCCTTAGCGGGCACTTGGATTATCTAGGTTGCCTAGCGGGCACTTGGACTATGTAGGTCAACTAGTGGGCCCTTGGACTATGTAGATTAACTAGCAGGCACTTGGACGATCTAGGTTAACTAGCGGGCAGCTGGATTATCAAAATTAACAAGTGAGCTCTTGGACTATGTAGTTTAACTAGCGGGTCCTTGGACTATCTAGGTTACCTAGCGGGCACTTGGACTATATAGGTTACCTAACGGGCACTTGGACTATGTAGGTTACCTAGTGGACACTTGGACTATCTAGGTTAACGAATGGGCACTTGGAATATGCAGGTAAACTTGCGGGCACTTGTCCTGTCTAGGTTACCTAGCGGGCACTTGGATTTCTAGGTTAACGAACGGGCACTTTGAATATGCAGGTAACCTTGCGGGCACTTGTACTGTCTAGGTTACCTAGCGGGCACTTGGACTATCTAGGTTAGGTAACGGGAACTTGGACTATCTAGGTTACCTAGCGGGAACTTGGACTATGTAGGTTAACGGACGGGCACTTGGACTATGTAGGTTACATAGCGGGCACTTGGACTATGTAGGTTAACTAGCGAGCAATTGGACTCTAGGTTACCTAGCGGGCACTTGCACTATCTAGGTTACCTAGCGGGCCCTTGGACTATGTAGGTTTCCTATCGGGCACTTGGACTATCTAGGTTAACGAACGGGCACTTAGACTATGTAGGTAACCTAGCGGGCACTTGGACAGTCTAGGTTACCTAGCGGGTTCTTGGACTATCTAGGTTAGCTAACAGGCACTTGAACTATCTAGGTTCCCTAGTGGGCACTTGTACTATCTAGGTTACCAATTTGGCACTTGGACTATGTTAGTCAACTAGCGGGCCCTTGGACTATCCAGGTTCCCTAAAGGGCACTTGGACTATCTAGTTACCGAACGGGAACTTGGACTATTTAGGTTACCTAGCGGGCACTTGGACTATGTAGGCTAACTAGTGGGCCCTTGGACGATCTAGGTTACTTAGCGGGTATTTGAACTATCTAGGTTAACTAGCGGACACTTGCACTATCTAGGTTACCTGGTGGGCACTTGGACTATGTAAGTTCCCTAGCGGGCACTTGGACTGTCTAGGTTAACTAGCGTGTACTTGGACTATGTAGGTTCCTTAGTGGGCACTTGGACTATCTAGGTTGCCTAGCGGGCAGTTGGACTATGTAGGTTAACTAGCGTGCCCTTGGACTATCTAGGTTACGTAGCAGGCACTTTGTATATAGGTTAACTAGCGGGTACTTGGACTATGTAGGTTAACTAGAGGACACTTGGATTATCTAGGTTAACTTGTGGGCCCTTGGACTATGTAGGTTAAATAGCAGGCACTTGGACAATCTAGGTTAACTCGCGGGCACTTGGAAGATCTAGGTTAACTAGCAGGCACTTGGACTATCAAAGTTAACAAGTGAGACCTTGGACTATGTAGTTTACCTAGCGGGCACTTGGACTATATAGGTTACCTAGCGGGCACTTGGACTATGTAGGTTAACTAGCGAGCACTTGGCCTCTAGGTTACCTAGTGGGCACTTGGACTATCTAGGTTAACCAACGGACACTTGGACTATGTAGGTTAACTAGCGGACACTTCGACTATCTAGGTTAGCTAACGGGCAATTGGACTATCAAGGTTAACTAACGGGCACTTGGACTATGTAGGTTCCCTAGAGAGCACTTGGACTATTTAGGTTACCTAGCAGGCACTTTGACTATCTAGGTTAACTAACGGGCACTTGGACTATGTAGGTTCCCTAGCAGGCACTTGGACTATATAGGTTCCCTATGGGCACGTGGAGTATGTAGGTTCCCTAACTGGCACTTGGAATACATAGGTTCCCTATCGGCACTTGGACTATGTAGGTTCCTCAGCGGGCACTTGGACTATGTAGGTTCCCTATCGGGCATTGGATTATGTAGGTTAACTAGCATGACCTTGGACTATCTAGGTTACCTAGCGGGCACTTGGACTATGTAGGGTAACTAGCGGACACTTGGACAATCTAGGTTACCTAGCGGGCACTTGAACTATGTACATACCCTAGGGAGCACTTGGACTATCTAGGTTACCTAGCGGGCACTTGGACTATGTACGTCCCCTAGCGGGCACTAGGACTATCTAGGTTAACTAGAGGGGCCTTGGACGATCTAGGTTAACTAGCGGGCACTTGGACTATCTAGGTTAACTAGCGGGCACTTGGACTATCTAGATTAACTAGCGGTCCCTTGGACTATCTAGGTTAACTAGCGGGCACTTGGACTATCTAGGTTAACTAGCAGGCACTTGGACTATCTAGGTTAACTAGCGGGCACTTGGACTATGTAGTTTTCCTAGCGGGCATTAGGATTACTTAGGTTACCTAGTGGGCACTTGGACTATGTAGGTTACCTAGCGGGCACTTGGACTATGTAGGTTAACTAGAAGGCACTTGGACTATCAAGATTACCTAGCGGGCCCTTGGATTATGTAGGTTGCCAGCGGGCACTTGGACTATCTAGGTTAACGAACGTGCACTTGGACTATGTAGGTAACCTAGCGGGCACTTGGACTGTCTAGGTTACCTAGAGGGCACTTGGCCTATCTAGGTTAACGAACGGACACTTGGACTATGTAGGTTAACTAGCGGACACTTCGACTATCTAGGTTAGCTAACGGGCAATTGGACTATCTAGGTTACCCAGCGGACACTTGGACTATGTAGGTTCCCTAGCGGGCACTTGGACTATTTAGGTTACCTAGCAGGCACTTTGACTATCTAGGTTAACTAACAGGCACTTGGACTATGTAGGTTGCCTAGCGAGCACTTGGACTATATAGGTTCCCTAGCGGGTCTTTGCACTATGTAGGTTCCCTATCGGGTACTTGGACTGTCTAGGTTAACTAGCGGGCAATAGGACTGTCTAGGTTACCTAGTGGGCACTTGGTCTATGTAGTTTACCTAGCAGGCACTTGGACTATGGAGGTTAACTAGCGGGCACTTGGACTGTCTAGGTAACCTAGCGGGCACTTGGACTATCTAGGTTAACGAACGGGCACTTGGACTATGTAGGTAACCTAGCGGGCACTTGGACTGTCTAGGTTACCTAGCGGGCACTTGGACTATCTAGGTTAACGAACGGGCACTTGGATATGTAGGTTACGTAGCGGGCACTTGGACTATGTAGGATCCCTATCGGACATTTGGACTACTTAGGTTAACTAGCGGGCACTTGGACTATCTAGGTAAAGTAGCGGGCCCTTGTACTATGTAGGTTAACTAGCGGGCACTTGGACTACATAGGTTAAATAGCGGACCTTGGACTATGTAGGTTATCTTGCGGGCCCTTGGACTATGTAGGTTAACTAGTGGGCACTTGGATTATCTAGGTTTCCTAGCCAGCACTCGGACTATGTACATACCCTAGCGCGCACTTGGACTATCAAGGTTACCTAGCGGGCACTTGGACTATGTACGTCCCCTAGTGGGCACTTGGACTATCTAGGTTAACTAACGGGCATTAGACTATGTAGGTTACCTAGAGGGCACTTGGACTATGTACGTCCCCGAGCGGGCACTTGGACTATCTAGGTTAACTAGAGGGCCCTTGGACGATCTAGGTTAACTAGCGGGCACTTGGACTATCTAGGTTAACTAGCGGGCACTTGGACTATCTAGATTAACTAGCGGTCCCTTGGACTATCTAGGTTAACTAGCGGGCACTTGGACTATCTAGGTTAACTAGCGGGCACTTGGACTATCTAGATTAACTAGCGGGCCTTTGGAGTATCTAGGTTTACTAGCGGGCACTTGGTCTATCTAGGTTAACTAGCGGGCACTTGGACTATGTAGTTTTCCTAGCGGGCATTAGGATTACTTAGGTTACCTAGTGGGCACTTGGACTATGTAGGTTACCTAGCGGGCACTTGGACTATGTAGGTTAACTAGAAGGCACTTGGACTATCAAGATTACCTAGCGGGCCCTTGGATTATGTAGGTTACCAGCGGGCACTTGGACTATCTAGGTTAATGAACGTGCACTTGGACTATGTAGGTAACCTAGCGGGCACTTGGACTGTCTAGGTTACCTAGAGGGCACTTGGCCTATCTAGGTTAACGAACGGACACTTGGACTATGTAGGTTAACTAGCGGACACTTCGACTATCTAGGTTAGCTAACGGGCAATTGGACTATCTAAGTTACCCAGCGGACACTTGGACTATGTGGGTTCCCTAGCGGGCACTTGGACTATGTAGTTTACCTAGCAGGCACTTTGACTATCTAGGTTAACTAACAGGCACTTAGACTATGTAGGTTGCCTAGCGGGCACTTGGACTATATAGGTTCCCTAGCGAGCACTTGGACTATGTAGGTTTCCTATCGGGTACTTGGATTGTCTAGGTTAACTAGCGGGCAATTGGACTGTCTAGGTTACCTAGTGGGCACTTGGACTATGTAGTTTACCTAGCAGGCACTTGGACTATGGAGGTTAACTAGCGGGCACTTGGACTGTCTAGGTAACCTAGCGGGCACTTGGACTATCTAGGTTAACGAACGGGCACTTGGATATGTAGGTTACGTAGCGGGCACTTGGACTATGTAGGATCCCTATCGGACATTTGGACTCCTTAGGTTAACTAGCGGGCACTTGGACTATCTAGGTTAACTAGCGGGCACTTGGACTATCTAGGTCAAGTAGCGGGCCCTTGTACTATGTAGGTTAACTAGCGGGCACTTGGACTATATAGGTTAAATAGCGGACCTTGGACTATGTAGGTTAACTTGCGGGCCCTTGGCTATGTAGGTTAACTAACGGGCACTTGGATTATCTAGGTTTCCTAGCCAGCCCTCGGACTATGTACATACCCTAGCGCGCACTTGGACTATCAAGGTTACCTAGCGGGCACTTGGACTATGTACGTCCCCTAGTGGGCACTTGGACTATCTAGGTTAACTAACGGGCACTTGGAGTATATAGGTTCCCTAGCGAGCACTTGGACTATGTAGGTTCCCTATCGGGTACTTGGAGTCTAGGTTAACTAGCGGGCAATTGGACTGTCTAGGTTACCTAGTGGGCACTTGGACTATGTAGTTTACCTAGCAGGCACTTGGACTATGTAGGTAACCTAGCGGGCACTTGGACTGTCTAGGTTACCTAGCGGGCACTTTGACTATCTAGGTTAACGAACGGGCACTTGGATATGTAGGTTACGTAGCGGGCACTTGGACTATGTAGGATCCCTATCGGACATTTGGACTACTTAGGTTAACTAGCGGGCACTTGAACTATCTAGGTTAACTAGCGGGCACTTAGACTATCTAGGTGAAGTAGCGGGCCCTTGTACTATGTAGGTTAACTAGCGGGCACTTGGACTATATAGGTTAAATAGCGGACCTTGGACTATGTAGGTTAACTTGCGGGCCCTTGGACTATGTAGGTTAACTAGCGGGCACTTGGATTATCTAGGTTTCCTAGCCAGCCCTCGGACTATGTACATACCCTAGCGCGCACTTGGACTATCAAGGTTACCTAGTGGGCACTTGGACTATGTACGTCCCCTAGTGGGCACTTGGACTATCTAGGTTAACTAACGGGCACTTGGACTATGTAGGTTACCTAGCGGGCACTTGGATTATGTAGGTTAACTAGAAGGTGCTTGGACTATCAAGGTTACCTAGCGGGCCCTTGGACTATGTAGATTACCAGCGGGCACTTGGACTATCTAGGTTAATGAACGTGCACTTGGACTATGTAGGTAACCTAGTGGGCACTTGGACTGTCTAGGTTACCTAGTGGGCACTTGGCCTATCTAGGTTAACGAACGGGCACTTGGACTATGTAGGTTAACTAGCGGGCCCTTGGACTATCTAGGTTTACTAGCGGGCACTTGTACTCTCTAGGTTAACAAGCGGGCACTTGGACAATCTAGGTTAACTAGCGGGCATTTGGATTATGTAGGTTAACTAGCGGACACATCGACTATCTAGGTTAGCTAACGGGCAATTGGACTATCTAGGTTACCTAGTGGGCACTTCGACTACGTAGGTTCCCTAGCGGGCACTTGGACTATTTAGGTTACCTAGCAGGCACTTTGACTATCTAGGTTAACTAACGGGCACTTGGACTATGTAGGTTGCTTAGCGAGCACTTGGACTATGTAGATTCCCTAGGGGGCACTTGGACTATGTATGTCCCCAAGCGGGCACTAGGACAATCTAGGTTAACTATTGGGCCCTTGGACTATGTAGGTTAACTATGGGGCACTTGGATTATCTAAGTTAACCAGCGGGCACTTGGACGATCTAGGTTAACTAGCGGGCACTTGGACTGTCTAGGTCAAGTAGCGGGCCCTTGTACTATGTAGGTTAACTAGCGGGCACTTGGACTATATAGGTTAAATAGCGGACCTTGGACAATGTAGGTTAACTTGCGGGCCCTTGGACTATGTAGGTTAACTAGTGGGCACTTGGATTATCTAGGTTTCCTAGCCAGCACTCGGACTATGTACATACCCTAGCGTGCACTTGGACTATCAAGGTTATCTAGCGGGCACTTGAACTATGTACGTCCCCTAGTGGGCACTTGGACTATCTAGGTTAACTAACGGGCATTGGACTATGCAGGTTACCTAGAGGGCACTTGGACTATGTACATCCCCTAGCGGGCACTTGGACTATCTAGGTTAACTAGAGGGCCCTTGGACGATCTAGGTTAACTAGCGGGCACTTGGACTATCTAGGTTAACTAGCGGGCACTTGGACTATCTAGATTAACTAGCGGTCCCTTGGACTATCTAGGTTAACTAGCGGGCACTTGGACTATCTAGGTTAACTAGCGGGCACTTGGACTATCTAGATTAACTAGCGGGCCCTTGGACTATCTAGGTTTACTAGTGGGCACTTGGACTATCTAGGTTAACTAGCGGGCACTTGGACTATGTTGTTTTCCTAGCGGGCACTTGGACTATCTAGGTTAACTAACGGGCATTGGACTATGTAGGTTACCTAGTGGGCACTTGGACTATGTACATACCCTAGGGGGCACTTGGACTATCTAGGTTACCTAGCGGGCACTTGGACTATGTACGTCCCCTAGCGGGCACTTGGACTATCTAGGTTAACTAGAGGGCCCTTGGACGATCTAGGTTAACTAGCGGGCACTTGGACTATCTAGGTTAACTAGCGGGCACTTGGACTATCTAGATTAACTAGCGGTCCCTTGGACTATCTAGGTTAACTAGCGGGCACTTGGACTATCTAGGTTAACTAGCGGGCACTTGGACTATCTAGGTTAACTAGCGGGCACTTCGACTACGTAGGTTCCCTAGCGGGCACTTGGACCATCTAGGTTAACTAACGGGCACTAGGACTATCTAGGTTACCTACCGGGCACGTGGACTATGTAGGTTAACTAGCGGACACTTGCACGATCTAGGTTTACTAGCGGGCACTTGTACTCTCTAGGTTAACAAGCGGGCACTTGGACAATATAGGTTAACTAGCGGGCATTTGGATTATGTAGGTTAACTAGCGGACACTTCGACTATCTAGGTTAGCTAACGGGCAATTGGACTATCTAGGTTACCTAGTGGGCACTTCGACTACGTAGGTTCCCTAGCGGGCACTTGGACTATTTAGGTTACCTAGCAGGCACTTTGACTATCTAGGTTAACTAACGGGCACTTGGACTATGTAGGTTGCTTAGCGAGCACTTGGACGATGTAGATTCCCTAGGGGGCACTTGGACTATGTATGTCCCCAAGCGGGCACTAGGACAATCTAGGTTAACTATTGGGCCCTTGGACTATGTAGGTTAACTATCGGGCACTTGGATTATCTAAGTTAACCAGTGGGCACTTGGACGATCTATGTTAACTAGCGGGCACTTGGACTATATAGGTTAACTAGTGGGCACTTGGACTATCTAGATTAACTAGCGGGCCCTTGGACTATCTAGGTTAACTAGCGGGCACTTGGACTATCTAGGTTAACTAGCGGGCACAGGACTATGTAGATTAACTAGCGGGCCCTTGGACTATCTAGGTTTACTAGCGGGCACTTGGACTATCTAGGTTAACAAGCGGGCACTTGGACTATCTAGGTTAACTAGCGGGCATTTGGATTATTTAGGTTACATAGTGGGCACTTGGACTATGGATGTTACCTAGCGGGCACTTGGACTATGTTGGTTAACTAGAAGGCACTTGGACTATCAAGGTTACCTAGCGGGCACTTGGACTGTCTAGGTTACCTAGCGGGCACTTGGACTATGTAGTTTTCCTAGCGGGCATTAGGATTACTTAGGTTACCTAGTGGGCACTTGGACTATGTAGGTTACCTAGCGGGCACTTGGACTGTGTAGGTTAACTAGAAGGCACTTGGACTATAAAGATTACCTAGCGGGCCCTTGGATTATGTAGGTTGCCAGCGGGCACTTGGACTATCTAGGTTAACGAACGTGCACTTGGACTATGTAGGTAACCTAGCGGGCACTTGGACTGTCTAGGTTACCTAGAGGGCACTTGGCCTATCTAGGTTAACGAACGGACACTTGGACTATGTAGGTTAACTAGCGGACACTTCGACTATCTAGGTTAGCTAACGGGCAATTGGACTATCTAGGTTACCTAGCGGACACTTGGACTATGTAGGTTCCCTAGCAGGCACTTGGACTATTTAGGTTACCTAGCAGGCACTTTGACTATCTAGGTTAACTAACAGGCACTTGGACTATGTAGGTTGCCTAGCGGGCACTTGGACTATATAGGTTCCCTAGCGAGCACTTGGACTATGTAGGTTCCCTATCGGGTACTTGGACTGTCTAGGTTAACTAGCGGGCAATTGGACTGTCTAGGTTACCTAGTGGGCACTTGGACTATGTAGTTTACCTAGCAGGCACTTGGACTATGGAGGTTAACTAGCGGGCACTTGGACTGTCTAGGTAACCTAGCGGGCACTTGGACTATCTAGGTTAACGAACGGACACTTGGACTATGTAGGTAACCTAGCGGGCACTTGGACTGTCTAGGTTACCTAGCGGGCACTTGGACTATCTAGGTTAACGAACGGGCACTTGGATATGTAGGTTACGTAGCGGGCACTTGGGCTATGTAGGATCCCTATCGGACATTTGGACTACTTAGGTTAACTAGCGGGCACTTGGACTATCTAGGTTAACTAGCGGGCACTTGGACTTTCTAGGTCAAGTAGCGGGCCCTTGTACTATGTAGGTTAACTAGCGGGCACTTGGACTATATAGGTTAAATAGCGGACCTTGGACTATGTAGGTTAACTTGCGGGCCCTTGGACTATGTAGGTTAACTAGTGGGCACTTGGATTATCTAGGTTTCCTAGCCAGCACTCGGACTATGTACATACCCTAGCGCGCACTTGGACTATCAAGGTTACCTAGCGGGCACTTGGACTATGTACGTCCCCTAGTGGGCACTTGGACTATCTAGGTTAACTAACGGGCATTGGACTATGCAGGTTACCTAGAGGGCACTTGGACTATGTACATCCCCTAGCGGGCACTTGGACTATCTAGGTTAACTAGAGGGCCCTTGGACGATCTAGGTTAACTAGCGGGCACTTGGACTATCTAGGTTAACTAGCGGGCACTTGGACTATCTAGATTAACTAGCGGTCCCTTGGACTATCTAGGTTAACTAGCGGGCACTTGGACTATCTAGGTTAACTAGCGGGCACTTGGACTATCTAGGTTAACTAGCGGGCACTTGGACTATCTAGATTAACTAGCGGTCCCTTGGACTATCTAGGTTAACTAGCGGGCACTTGGACTATCTAGGTTAACTAGCGGGCACTTGGACTATCTAGATTAACTAGCGGGCCCTTGGACTATCTAGGTTTACTAGTGGGCACTTGGACTATCTAGGTTAACTAGCGGGCACTTGGACTATGTTGTTTTCCTAGCGGGCATTAGGATTACTTAGGTTACCTAGTGGGCACTTGGACTATGTAGGTTACCTAGCCGGCACTTGGACTATGTAGGTTAACTAGAAGGCACTTGGACTATCAAGATTATCTAGCGGGCCCTTGGATTATGTAGGTTACCAGCGGGCACTTGGACTATCTAGGTTAACGAACGTGCACTTGGACTATGTAGGTAACCTAGCGGGCACTTGGACTGTCTAGGTTACCTAGAGGGCACTTGGCCAATCTAGGTTAATGAACGGACACTTGGACCATGTAGGTTAACTAGCGGGCATTTGGATTATTTAGGTTACATAGTGGGCACTTGGACTATGTATGTTACCTAGCGGGCACTTGGACTATGTAGGTTAACTAGAAGGCACTTGGACTATCAAGGTTACCTAGCGGGCACTTGGACTGTCTAGGTTACCTAGCGGGCACTTGGACTATGTAGTTTTCCTAGCGGGCATTAGGATTACTTAGGTTACCTAGTGGGCACTTGACTATGTAGGTTACCTAGCGGGCACTTGGACTATGTACGTCCCCTAGTGGGCACTTGGACTATCTAGGTTAACTAACGGGCATTGGACTATGTAGGTTACCTAGAGGGCACTTGGACTATGTACGTCCCCTAGCGGGCACTTGGACTATCTAGGTTTACTAGAGGGCCCTTGGACGATCTAGGTTAACTAGCGGGCACTTGGACTATCTAGGTTAACTAGCGGGCACTTGGACTATCTAGATTAACTAGCGGTCCCTTGGACTATCTAGGTTAACTAGCGGGCACTTGGACTATCTGGGTTAACTAGCGGGCACTTGGACTATCTAGATTAACTAGCGGGCCCATGGACTATCTAGGTTTACTAGCGGGCACTTGGACTATTTAGGTTAACTAGCGGGCACTTGGACTATGTAGTTTTCCTAGCGGGCATTAGGATTACTTAGGTTACCTAGTGGGCACTTGGACTATGTAGGTTACCTAGCGGGCACTTGGACTATGTAGGTTAACTAGAAGGCACTTGGACTATCAAGATTACCTAGCGGGCCCTTGGATTATGTAGGTTACCAGCGGGCACTTGGACTATCTAGGTTAACGAACGTGCACTTGGACTATGTAGGTAACCAAGCGGGCACTTGGACTGTCTAGGTTACCTAGAGGGCACTTGGCCTATCTAGGTTAACGAACGGACACTTGGACTATGTAGGTTAACTAGCGGACACTTCGACTATCTAGGTTAGCTAACCGGCAATTGGACTATCTAGGTTACCTAGCGGACACTTGGACTATGTAGGTTCCCTAGCGGGCACTTGGACTATTTAGGTTACCTAGCAGGCACTTTGACTATCTAGGTTAACTAACAGGCACTTGGACTATGTAGGTTGCCTAGAGAGCACTTGGACTATATAGGTTCCCTAGCGAGCACTTGGACTATGTAGGTTCCCTATCGGGTACTTGGACTGTCTAGGTTAACTAGCGGGCAATTGGACTGTCTAGGTTACCTAGTGGGCACTTGGACTATGTAGTTTACCTAGCAGGCACTTGGACTATGGAGGTTAACTAGCGGGCACTTGGACTGTCTAGGTAACCTAGCGGGCACTTGGACTATCTAGGTTAACGAACGGGCACTTGGACTATGTAGGTAACCTAGCGGGCACTTGGACTGTCTAGGTTACCTAGCGGGCACTTGGACTATCTAGGTTAACGAACGGGCACTTGGATATGTAGGTTACGTAGCGGGCACTTGGACTATGTAGGATCCCTATCGGACATTTGGACTACTTAGGTTAACTAGCGGGCACTTGGACTATCTAGGTTAACTAGCGGGCACTTGGACTGTCTAGGTCAAGTAGCGGGCCTTTGTACTATGTAGGTTAACTAGCGGGCACTTGGACTATATAGGTTAAATAGCGGACCTTGGACTATGTAGGTTAACTTGCGGGCCCTTGGACTATGTAGGTTAACTAGTGGGCACTTGGATTATCTAGGTTTCCTAGCCAGCCCTCGGACTATGTACATACCCTAGCGTGCACTTGGACTATCAAGGTTACCTAGCGGGCACTTGGACTATGTACGTCCCCTAGTGGGCACTTGGACTATCTAGGTTAACTAACGGGCATTGGACTATGCAGGTTACCTAGAGGGCACTTGGACTATGTACATCCCCTAGCGGGCACTTGGACGATCTAGGTTAACTAGCGGGCACTTGGACTATCTAGGTTAACTAGCGGGCACTTGGACTATCTAGATTAACTAGCGGTCCCTTGGACTATCTAGGTTAACTAGCGGGCACTTGGACTATCTAGGTTAACTAGCGGGCACTTGGACTATCTAGATTAACTAGCGGGCCCTTGGACTATCTAGGTTTACTAGTGGGCACTTGGACTATCTAGGTTAACTAGCGGGCACTTGGACTATGTTGTTTTCCTAGTGGGCATTAGGATTACTTAGGTTACCTAGTGGGCACTTGGACTATGTAGGTTACCTAGCGGGCACTTGGACTATGTAGGTTAACTAGAAGGCACTTGGACTATCAAGATTACCTAGCGGGCCCTTGGATTATGTAGGTTACCAGCGGGCACTTGGACTATCTAGGTTAACGAACGTGCACTTGGACTATGTAGGTAACCTAGCGGGCACTTGGACTGTCTAGGTTACCTAGAGGGCACTTGGCCTATCTAGGTTAACGAACGGACACTTGGACTATGTAGGTTAACTAGCGGGCATTTGGATTATTTAGGTTACATAGTGGGCACTTGGACTATGTATGTTACCTAGCGGGCACTTGGACTATGTAGGTTAACTAGAAGGCACTTGGACTATCAAGGTTACCTAGCGGGCACTTGGACTGTCTAGGTTACCTAGTGGGCACTTGGACTATGTAGTTTTCCTAGCGGGCATTAGGATTACTTAGGTTACCTAGTGGGCACTTGACTATGTAGGTTACCTAGCGGGTACTTGGACTATGTACGTCCCCTAGTGGGCACTTGGACTATCTAGGTTAACTAACGGGCATTGGACTATGTAGGTTACCTAGAGGGCACTTGGACTATGTACGTCCCCTAGCGGGCACTTGGACTATCTAGGTTAACTAGAGGGCCCTTGGACGATCTAGGTTAACTAGTGGGCACTTGGACTATCTAGGTTAACTAGCGGGCACTTGGACTATCTAGATTAACTAGCGGTCCCTTGGACTATCTAGGTTAACTAGCGGGCACTTGGACTATCTGGGTTAACTAGCGGGCACTTGGACTATCTAGATTAACTAGCGGGCCCTTGGACTATCTAGGTTTACTAGCGGGCACTTGGACTATTTAGGTTAACTAGCGGGCACTTGGTCTATGTAGTTTTCCTAGCGGGCATTAGGATTACTTAGGTTACCTAGTGGGCACTTGGACTATGTAGGTTACCTAGCGGGCACTTGGACTATGTAGGTTAACTAGAAGGCACTTGGACTATCAAGATTACCTAGCGGGCCCTTGGATTATGTAGGTTACCAGCGGGCACTTGGACTATCTAGGTTAACGAACGTGCACTTGGACTATGTAGGTAACCTAGTGGGCACTTGGACTGTCTAGGTTACCTAGAGGGCACTTGGCCTATCTAGGTTAACGAACGGACAATTGGACTATGTAGGTTAACTAGCGGACACTTCGACTATCTAGGTTAGCTAACGGGCAATTGGACTATCTAGGTTACCCAGCGGACACTTGGACTATGTGGGTTCCCTAGCGGGCACTTGGACTATGTAGTTTACCTAGCAGGCACTTTGACTATCTAGGTTAACTAACAGGCACTTTGACTATGTAGGTTGCCTAGCGAGCACTTGGACTATATAGGTTCCCTAGCGAGCACTAGGACTTTGTAGGTTCCCTATCGGGTACTTGGACTGTCTAGGTTAACTAGCGGGCAATTGGACTGTCTAGGTTACCTAGTGGGCACTTGGACTATGTAGTTTACCTAGCAGGCACTTGGACTATGGAGGTTAACTAGCGGGCACTGGGACTGTCTAGGTAACCTAGCGGGCACTTGGACTATCTAGGTTAACGAACGGGCACTTGGACTATGTAGGTAACCTAGCGGGCACTTGGACTGTCTAGGTTACCTAGCGGGCACTTGGACTATCTAGGTTAACGAACGGGCACTTGGATATGTAGGTTACGTAGCGGGCACTTGGACTATGTAGGATCCCTATCGGACATTTGGACTACTTAGGTTAACTAGCGGGCACTTGGACTATCTAGGTTAACTAGCGGGTACTTGGACTATCTAGGTGAAGTAGCGGGCCCTTGTCCTATGTAGGTTAACTAGCGGGCACTTGGACTATATAGGTTAAATAGCGGACCTTGGACTATGTAGGTTAACTTGCGGGCCTTGGACTATGTAGGTTAACGAGTGGGCACTTGGATTATCTAGGTTTCCTAGCCAGCACTCGGACTATGTACATACCCTAGCGCGCACTTGGACTATCAAGGTTACCTAGCGGGCACTTGGACTATGTACGTCCCCTAGTGGGCACTTGGACTATCTAGGTTAACTAACGGGCATTGGACTATGTAGGTTACCTAGAGGGCACTTGGACTATGTACATCCCCTAGCGGGCACTTGGACTATCTAGGTTAACTAGAGGGCCCTTGGACGATCTAGGTTAACTAGCGGACACTTGGACTATCTAGGTTAACTAGCGGGCACTTGGATTATCTAGGTTTCCTAGCCAGCACTCGGACTATGTACATACCCTAGCGCGCACTTGGACTATCAAGGTTACCTAGCGGGCACTTGGACTATGTACGTCCCCTAGTGGGCACTTGGACTATCTAGGTTAACTAACGGGCATTGGACTATGTAGGTTACCTAGAGGGCACTTGGACTATGTACATCCCCTAGCGGGCACTTGGACTATCTAGGTTAACTAGAGTGCCCTTGGACGATCTAGGTTAACTAGCGGACACTTGGACTATCTAGGTTAACTAGCGGGCACTTGGACTATCTAGGTTAACTAGCGGGCACTTGGACTATCTAGGTTAACTAGCGGGCCCTTGAACTATCTAGGTTTACTAGCGGGCACTTGGACTATCTAGGTTAACTAGCGGGCACTTGGACTATGTAGTTTTCCTAGCGGGCATTAGGATTACTTAAGTTACCTAGTGGGCACTTGGACTATGTAGGTTACCTAGCGGGCACTTGGACTATGTAGGTTAACTAGAAGGCACTTGGACTATCAAGATTAGCTAGCGGGCCCTTGGATTATGTAGGTTACCAGCGGGCACTTGGACTATCTATGTTAACGAACGTGCACTTGGACTATGTAGGTAACCTAGCGGGCACTTGGACTGTCTAGGTTACCTAGAGGGCACTTGGCCTATCTAGGTTAACGAACGGACACTTGGACTATGTAGGTTAACTAGCGGGCGTTTGGATTATTTAGGTTACATAGTGGGCACTTGGACTATGTATGTTACCTAGAGGGCACTTGGACTATGTAGGTTAAATAGAAGGCACTTGGACTATCAAGGTTACCTAGCGGGCACTTGGACTGTCTAGGTTACCTAGCGGGCACTTGGACTATGTAGTTTTCCTAGCGGGCATTAGGATTACTTAGGTTACCTAGTGGGCACTTGGACTATGTACATACCCTAGCGCGCACTTGGACTATCTAGGTTACCTAGCGGGCACTTGGACTATGTACGTTCCCTAGCGGGCACTTGGACTATCTAGGTTAACTAGAGGGCCCTTGGACTATCTAGGTTAACTAGCGGGCACTTGGACTATCTAGGTTAACTAGCGGGCACTTGGACTATCTAGGTTAACTAGCGGGCACTTGGACTATGCAGTTTTCCTAGCGGGCATTAGGATTACTTAGGTTACCTAGTGGGCACTTGGACTATGTAGGTTACCTAGCGGGCACTTGGACTATGTAGGTTAACTAGAAGGCACTTGGACTATCAAGATTACCTAGCGGGCCCTTGGACTATGTAGATTACCAGCGGGCACTTGGACTATCTAGGTTAATGAACGTGCACTTGGACTATGTAGGTAACCTAGTGGGCACTTGGACTGTCTAGGTTACCTAGTGGGCACTTGGCCTATCTAGGTTAACGAACGGGCACTTGGACTATGTAGGTTAACTAGCGGGCCCTTGGACTATCTAGGTTTACTATCGGGCACTTGTACTCTCTAGGTTAACAAGCGGGCACTTGGACAATCTAGGTTAACTAGCGGGCATTTGGATTATGTAGGTTAACTAGCGGACACTTCGACTATCTAGGTTAGCTAACGGGCAATTGGACTATCTAGGTTACCTAGTGGGCACTTCGACTACGTAGGTTCCCTAGCGGGCACTTGGACTATTTAGGTTACCTAGCAGGCACTTTGACTATCTAGGTTAACTAACGGGCACTTGGACTATGTAGGTTGCTTAGCGAGCACTTGGACTATGTAGATTCCCTAGGGGGCACTTGGACTATGTATGTCCCCAAGCGGGCACTAGGACAATCTAGGTTAACTATTGGGCCCTTGGACTATGTAGGTTAACTATCGGGCACTTGGATTATCTAAGTTAACCAGCGGGCACTTGGACGATCTAGGTTAACTAGCGGGCACTTGGACTATATAGGTTAACTAGTGGGCACTTGGACTATCTAGATTAACTAGCGGGCCCTTGGACTATCTAGGTTAACTAGCGGGCACTTGGACTATCTAGGTTAACTAGCGGGCACAGGACTATGTAGATTAACTAGCGGGCCCTTGGACTATCTAGGTTTACTAGCGGGCACTTGGACTATCTAGGTTAACAAGCGGGCACTTGGACTATCTAGGTTAACTAGCGGGCACTTGGATTATTTAGGTTACATAGTGGGCACTTGGACTATGGATGTTACCTAGCGGGCACTTGGACTATGTTGGTTAACTAGAAGGCACTTGGACTATCAAGGTTACCTAGCGGGCACTTGGACTATCTAGGTTATCTAGCGGGCACTTGGACTATGTAGTTTTCCTAGCGGGCATTAGGATTACTTAGGTTACCTAGTGGGCACTTGGACTATGTAGGTTACCTAGCGGGCACTTGGACCGTGTAGGTTAACTAGAAGGCACTTGGACTATCAAGATTACCTAGCGGGCCCTTGGATTATGTAGGTTGCCAGCGGGCACTTGGACTATCTAGGTTAACGAACGTGCACTTGGACTATGTAGGTAACCTAGCGGTCACTTGGACTGTCTAGGTTACCTAGAGGGCACTTGGCCTATCTAGGTTAACGAACGGACACTTGGACTATGTAGGTTAACTAGCGGACACTTCGACTATCTAGGTTAGCTAACGGGCAATTGGACTATCTAGGTTACCTAGCGGACACTTGGACTATGTAGGTTCCCTAGCAGGCACTTGGACTATTTAGGTTACCTAGCAGGCACTTTGACTATCTAGGTTAACTAACAGGCACTTGGACTATGTAGGTTGCCTAGCGAGCACTTGGACTATATAGGTTCCCTAGCGAGCACTTGGACTATGTAGGTTCCCTATCGGGTACTTGGACTGTCTAGGTTAACTAGCGGGCAATTGGACTGTCTAGGTTACCTAGTGGGCACTTGGACTATGTAGTTCACCTAGCAGGCACTTGGACTATGGAGGTTAACTAGCGGGCACTTGGACTGTCTAGGTAACCTAGCGGGCACTTGGACTATCTAGGTTAACGAACGGGCACTTGGACTATGTAGGTAACCTAGCGGGCACTTGGACTGTCTAGGTTACCTAGCGGGCACTTGGACTATCTAGGTTAATGAACGGGCACTTGGACTATCTAGGTTTACTAGTGGGCACTTGGACTGTCTAGGTCAAGTAGCGGGCCCTTGTACTATGTAGGTTAACTAGCGGGCACTTGGACTATATAGGTTAAATAGCGGACCTTGGACTATGTAGGTTAACTTGCGGGCCCTTGGACTATGTAGGTTAACTAGTGGGCACTTGGATTATCTAGGTTTCCTAGCCAGCACTCGGACTATGTACATACCCTAGCGCGCACTTGGACTATCAAGGTTACCTAGCGGGCACTTGGACTATGTACGTCCCCTAGTGGGCACTTGGACTATCTAGGTTAACTAACGGGCATTGGACTATGCAGGTTACCTAGAGGGCACTTGGACTATGTACATCCCCTAGCGGGCACTTGGACTATCTAGGTTAACTAGAGGGCCCTTGGACGATCTAGGTTAACTAGCGGGCACTTGGACTATCTAGGTTAACTAGCGGGCACTTGGACTATCTAGATTAACTAGCGGTCCCTTGGACTATCTAGGTTAACTAGCGGGCACTTGGACTATCTAGGTTAACTAGCGGGCACTTGGACTAACTAGATTAACTAGCGGTCCCTTGGACTATCTAGGTTAACTAGCGGGCACTTGGACTATCTAGGTTAACTAGCGGGCACTTGGACTATCTAGATTAACTAGCGGGCCCTTAGACTATCTAGGTTTACTAGTGGGCACTTGGACTATCTAGGTTAACTAGCGGGCACTTGGACTATGTTGTTTTCCTAGCGGGCATTAGGATTACTTAGGTTACCTAGTGGGCACTTGGACTATGTAGGTTAACTAGAAGGCACTTGGACTATCAAGATTACCTAGCGGGCCCTTGGATTATGTAGGTTACCAGCGGGCACTTGGACTATCTAGGTTAACGAACGTGCACTTGGACTATGTAGGTAACCTAGCGGGCACTTGGACTGTCTAGGTTACCTAGAGGGCACTTGGCCTATCTAGGTTAACGAACGGACACTTGGACTATGTAGGTTAACTAGCGGGCATTTGGATTATTTAGGTTACATAGTGGGCACTTGGACTATGTATGTTACCTAGAGGGCACTTGGACTATGTAGGTTAAATAGAAGGCACTTGGACTATCAAGGTTACCTAGCGGGCACTTGGACTGTCTAGGTTACCTAGCGGGCACTTGGACTATGTAGTTTTCCTAGCGGGCATTAGGATTACTTAGGTTACCTAGTGGGCACTTGGACTATGTACATACCCTAGGGGGCACTTGGACTATCTAGGTTACCTAGCGGGCACTTGGACTATGTACGTTCCCTAGCGGGCACTTGGACTATCTAGGTTAACTAGAGGGCCCTTGGACTATCTAGGTTAACTAGCGGGCACTTGGACTATCTAGGTTAACTAGCGGGCACTTGGACTATCTAGGTTAACTAGCGGGCACTTGGACTATGCAGTTTTCCTAGCGGGCATTAGGATTACTTAGGTTACCTAGTGGGCACTTGGACTATGTAGGTTACCTAGCGGGCACTTGGACTATGTAGGTTAACTAGAAGGCACTTGGACTATCAAGATTACCTAGCGGGCCCTTGGACTATGTAGATTACCAGCGGGCACTTGGACTATCTAGGTTAATGAACGTGCACTTGGACTATGTAGGTAACCTAGTGGGCACTTGGACTGTCTAGGTTACCTAGTGGGCACTTGGCCTATCTAGGTTAATGAACGGGCACTTGGACTATGTAGGTTAACTAGCGGGCCCTTGGACTATCTAGGTTTACTAGCGGGCACTTGTACTCTCTAGGTTAACAAGCGGGCACTTGGACAATCTAGGTTAACTAGCGGGCATTTGGATTATGTAGGTTAACTAGCGGACACTTCGACTATCTTGGTTAGCTAACGGGCAATTGGACTATCTAGGTTACCTAGTGGGCACTTCGACTACGTAGGTTCCCTAGCGGGCACTTGGACTATTTAGGTTACCTAGCAGGCACTTTGACTATCTAGGTTAACTAACGGGCACTTGGACTATGTAGGTTGTTTAGCGAGCACTTGGACTATGTAGATTCCCTAGGGGGCACTTGGACTATGTATGTCCCCAAGCGGGCACTAGGACAATCTAGGTTAACTATTGGGCCCTCGGACTATGTAGGTTAACTATCGGGCACTTGGATTATCTAAGTTAACCAGCGGGCACTTGGACGATCTAGGTTAACTAGCGGGCACTTGGACTATATAGGTTAACTAGTGGGCACTTGGACTATCTAGATTAACTAGCGGGCCCTTGGACTATCTAGGTTAACTAGCGGGCACTTGGACTATCTAGGTTAACTAGCGGGCACAGGACTATGTAGATTAACTAGCGGGCCCTTGGACTATCTAGGTTTACTAGCGGGCACTTGGACTATCTAGGTTAACAAGCGGGCACTTGGACTATCTAGGTTAACTAGCGGGCATTTGGATTATTTAGGTTACATAGTGGGCACTTGGACTATGGATGTTACCTAGCGGGCACTTGGACTATGTTGGTTAACTAGAAGGCACTTGGACTATCAAGGTTACCTAGCGGGCACTTGGACTGTCTAGGTTACCTAGCGGGCACTTGGACTATGTAGTTTTCCTAGCGGGCATTAGGATTACTTAGGTTACCTAGTGGGCACTTGGACTATGTAGGTTACCTAGCGGGCACTTGGACTGTGTAGGTTAACTAGAAGGCACTTGGACTATCAAGATTACCTAGCGGGCCCTTGGATTATGTAGGTTGCCAGCGGGCACTTGGACTATCTAGGTTAACGAACGTGCACTTGGACTATGTAGGTAACCTAGCGGGCACTTGGACTGTCTAGGTTACCTAGAGGGCACTTGGCCTATCTAGGTTAACGAACGGACACTTGGACTATGTAGGTTAACTAGCGGACACTTCGACTATCTAGGTTAGCTAACGGGCAATTGGACTATCAAGGTTACCTAGCGGACACTTGGACTATGTAGGTTCCCTAGCAGGCACTTGGACTATTTAGGTTACCTAGCAGGCACTTTGACTATCTAGGTTAACTAACAGGCACTTGGACTATGTAGGTTGCCTAGCGAGCACTTGGACTATATAGGTTCCCTAGCGAGCACTTGGACTATGTAGGTTCCCTATCGGGTACTTGGACTGTCTAGGTTAACTAGCGGGCAATTGGACTGTCTAGGTTACCTAGTGGGCACTTGGACTATGTAGTTTACCTAGCAGGCACTTGGACTATGGAGGTTAACTAGCGGGCACTTGGACTGTCTAGGTAACCTAGCGGGCACTTGGACTATCTAGGTTAACGAACGGGCACTTGGACTATGTAGGTAACCTAGCGGGCACTTGGACTGTCTAGGTTACCTAGCGGGCACTTGGACTATCTAGGTTAACGAACGGGCACTTGGACTATCTAGGTTTACTAGTGGGCACTTGGACAGTCTAGGTCAAGTAGCGCGCCCTTGTACTATGTAGGTTAACTAGCGGGCACTTGGACTATATAGGTTAAATAGCGGACCTTGGACTATGTAGGTTAACTTGCGGGCCCTTGGACTATGTAGGTTAACTAGTGGGCACTTGGATTATCTAGGTTTCCTAGCCAGCACTCGGACTATGTACATACCCTAGCGCGCACTTGGACTATCAAGGTTACCTAGCGGGCACTTGGACTATGTACGTCCCCTAGTGGGCACTTGGACTATCTAGGTTAACTAACGGGCATTGGACTATGCAGGTTACCTAGAGGGCACTTGGACTATGTACATCCCCTAGCGGGCACTTGGACTATCTAGGTTAACTAGAGGGCCCTTGGACGATCTAGGTTAACTAGCGGGCACTTGGACTATCTAGGTTAACTAGCGGGCACTTGGACTATCTAGATTAACTAGCGGTCCCTTGGACTATCTAGGTTAACTAGCGGGCACTTGGACTATCTAGGTTAACTAGCGGGCACTTGGACTAACTAGATTAACTAGCGGTCCCTTGGACTATCTAGGTTAACTAGCGGGCACTTGGACTATCTAGGTTAACTAGCGGGCACTTGGACTATCTAGATTAACTAGCGGGCCCTTAGACTATCTAGGTTTACTAGTGGGCACTTGGACTATCTAGGTTAACTAGCGGGCACTTGGACTATGTTGTTTTCCTAGCGGGCATTAGGATTACTTAGGTTACCTAGTGGGCACTTGGACTATGTAGGTTAACTAGAAGGCACTTGGACTATCAAGATTACCTAGCGGGCCCTTGGATTATGTAGGTTACCAGCGGGCACTTGGACTATCTAGGTTAACGAACGTGCACTTGGACTATGTAGGTAACCTAGCGGGCACTTGGACTGTCTAGGTTACCTAGAGGGCACTTGGCCTATCTAGGTTAACGAACGGACACTTGGACTATGTAGGTTAACTAGCGGGCATTTGGATTATTTAGGTTACATAGTGGGCACTTGGACTATGTATGTTACCTAGAGGGCACTTGGACTATGTAGGTTAAATAGAAGGCACTTGGACTATCAAGGTTACCTAGCGGGCACTTGGACTGTCTAGGTTACCTAGCGGGCACTTGGACTATGTAGTTTTCCTAGCGGGCATTAGGATTACTTAGGTTACCTAGTGGGCACTTGGACTATGTACATACCCTAGGGGGCACTTGGACTATCTAGGTTACCTAGCGGGCACTTGGACTATGTACGTTCCCTAGCGGGCACTTGGACTATCTAGGTTAACTAGAGGGCCCTTGGACTATCTAGGTTAACTAGCGGGCACTTGGACTATCTAGGTTAACTAGCGGGCACTTGGACTATCTAGGTTAACTAGCGGGCACTTGGACTATGCAGTTTTCCTAGCGGGCATTAGGATTACTTAGGTTACCTAGTGGGCACTTGGACTATGTAGGTTACCTAGCGGGCACTTGGACTATGTAGGTTAACTAGAAGGCACTTGGACTATCAAGATTACCTAGCGGGCCCTTGGACTATGTAGATTACCAGCGGGCACTTGGACTATCTAGGTTAATGAACGTGCACTTGGACTATGTAGGTAACCTAGTGGGCACTTGGACTGTCTAGGTTACCTAGTGGGCACTTGGCCTATCTAGGTTAATGAACGGGCACTTGGACTATGTAGGTTAACTAGCGGGCCCTTGGACTATCTAGGTTTACTAGCGGGCACTTGTACTCTCTAGGTTAACAAGCGGGCACTTGGACAATCTAGGTTAACTAGCGGGCATTTGGATTATGTAGGTTAACTAGCGGACACTTCGACTATCTTGGTTAGCTAACGGGCAATTGGACTATCTAGGTTACCTAGTGGGCACTTCGACTACGTAGGTTCCCTAGCGGGCACTTGGACTATTTAGGTTACCTAGCAGGCACTTTGACTATCTAGGTTAACTAACGGGCACTTGGACTATGTAGGTTGTTTAGCGAGCACTTGGACTATGTAGATTCCCTAGGGGGCACTTGGACTATGTATGTCCCCAAGCGGGCACTAGGACAATCTAGGTTAACTATTGGGCCCTCGGACTATGTAGGTTAACTATCGGGCACTTGGATTATCTAAGTTAACCAGCGGGCACTTGGACGATCTAGGTTAACTAGCGGGCACTTGGACTATATAGGTTAACTAGTGGGCACTTGGACTATCTAGATTAACTAGCGGGCCCTTGGACTATCTAGGTTAACTAGCGGGCACTTGGACTATCTAGGTTAACTAGCGGGCACAGGACTATGTAGATTAACTAGCGGGCCCTTGGACTATCTAGGTTTACTAGCGGGCACTTGGACTATCTAGGTTAACAAGCGGGCACTTGGACTATCTAGGTTAACTAGCGGGCATTTGGATTATTTAGGTTACATAGTGGGCACTTGGACTATGGATGTTACCTAGCGGGCACTTGGACTATGTTGGTTAACTAGAAGGCACTTGGACTATCAAGGTTACCTAGCGGGCACTTGGACTGTCTAGGTTACCTAGCGGGCACTTGGACTATGTAGTTTTCCTAGCGGGCATTAGGATTACTTAGGTTACCTAGTGGGCACTTGGACTATGTAGGTTACCTAGCGGGCACTTGGACTGTGTAGGTTAACTAGAAGGCACTTGGACTATCAAGATTACCTAGCGGGCCCTTGGATTATGTAGGTTGCCAGCGGGCACTTGGACTATCTAGGTTAACGAACGTGCACTTGGACTATGTAGGTAACCTAGCGGGCACTTGGACTGTCTAGGTTACCTAGAGGGCACTTGGCCTATCTAGGTTAACGAACGGACACTTGGACTATGTAGGTTAACTAGCGGACACTTCGACTATCTAGGTTAGCTAACGGGCAATTGGACTATCAAGGTTACCTAGCGGACACTTGGACTATGTAGGTTCCCTAGCAGGCACTTGGACTATTTAGGTTACCTAGCAGGCACTTTGACTATCTAGGTTAACTAACAGGCACTTGGACTATGTAGGTTGCCTAGCGAGCACTTGGACTATATAGGTTCCCTAGCGAGCACTTGGACTATGTAGGTTCCCTATCGGGTACTTGGACTGTCTAGGTTAACTAGCGGGCAATTGGACTGTCTAGGTTACCTAGTGGGCACTTGGACTATGTAGTTTACCTAGCAGGCACTTGGACTATGGAGGTTAACTAGCGGGCACTTGGACTGTCTAGGTAACCTAGCGGGCACTTGGACTATCTAGGTTAACGAACGGGCACTTGGACTATGTAGGTAACCTAGCGGGCACTTGGACTGTCTAGGTTACCTAGCGGGCACTTGGACTATCTAGGTTAACGAACGGGCACTTGGACTATCTAGGTTTACTAGTGGACACTTGGACTGTCTAGGTCAAGTAGCGCGCCCTTGTACTATGTAGGTTAACTAGCGGGCACTTGGACTATATAGGTTAAATAGCGGACCTTGGACTATGTAGGTTAACTTGCGGGCCCTTGGACTATGTAGGTTAACTAGTGGGCACTTGGATTATCTAGGTTTCCTAGCCAGCACTCGGACTATGTACATACCCTAGCGTGCACTTGGACTATCAAGGTTACCTAGCGGGCACTTGGAATATGTACGTCCCCTAGTGGGCACTTGGACTATCTAGGTTAACTAACGGGCATTGGACTATGCAGGTTACCTAGAGGGCACTTGGACTATGTACATCCCCTAGCGGGCACTTGGACTATCTAGGTTAACTAGAGGGCCCTTGGACGATCTAGGTTAACTAGCGGGCACTTGGACTATCTAGGTTAACTAGCGGGCACTTGGACTATCTAGATTAACTAGCGGTCCCTTGGACTATCTAGGTTAACTAGCGGGCACTTGGACTATCTAGGTTAACTAGCGGGCACTTGGACTATCTAGATTAACTAGCGGTCCCTTGGACTATCTAGGTTAACTAGCGGGCACTTGGACTATCTAGGTTAACTAGCGGGCACTTGGACTATCTAGATTAACTAGCGGGCCCTTAGACTATCTAGGTTTACTAGTGGGCACTTGGACTATCTAGGTTAACTAGCGGGCACTTGGACTATGTTGTTTTCCTAGCGGGCATTAGGATTACTTAGGTTACCTAGTGGGCACTTGGACTATGTAGGTTACCTAGCGGGCACTTGGACTATGTAGGTTAACTAGAAGGCACTTGGACTATCAAGATTACCTAGCGGGCCCTTGGATTATGTAGGTTACCAGCGGGCACTTGGACTATCTAGGTTAACGAACGTGCACTTGGACTATGTAGGTAACCTAGCGGGCACTTGGACTGTCTAGGTTACCTAGAGGGCACTTGGCCTATCTAGGTTAACGAACGGACACTTGGACTATGTAGGTTAACTAGCGGGCATTTGGATTATTTAGGTTACATAGTGGGCACTTGGACTATGTATGTTACCTAGCGGGCACTTGGACTATGTAGGTTAACTAGAAGGCACTTGGACTATCAAGGTTACCTAGCGGGCACTTGGACTGTTTAGGTTACCTAGCGGGCACTTGGACTATGTAGTTTTCCTAGCGGGCATTAGGATTACTTAGGTTACCTAGTGGGCACTTGACTATGTAGGTTACCTAGCGGGCACTTGGACTATGTACGTCCCCTAGTGGGCACTTGGACTATCTAGGTTAACTAACGGGCATTGGACTATGTAGGTTACCTAGAGGGCACTTGGACTATGTACGTACCCTAGCGGGCACTTGGACTATCTAGGTTTACTAGAGGGCCCTTGGACGATCTAGGTTAACTAGCGGGCACTTGGACTATCTAGGTTAACTAGCGGGCACTTGGACTATCTAGATTAACTAGCGGTCCCTTGGACTATCTAGGTTAACTAGCGGGCACTTGGACTATCTGGGTTAACTAGCGGGCACTTGGACTATCTAGATTAACTAGCGGGCCCTTGGACTATCTAGGTTTACTAGCGGGCACTTGGACTATTTATGTTAACTAGCGGGCACTTGGACTATGTAGTTTTCCTAGCGGGCATTAGGATTACTTAGGTTACCTAGTGGGCACTTGGACTATGTAGGTTACCTAGCGGGCACTTGGACTATGTAGGTTAACTAGAAGGCACTTGGACTATCAAGATTACCTAGCGGGCCCTTGGATTATGTAGGTTACCAGCGGGCACTTGGACTATCTAGGTTAACGAACGTGCACTTGGACTATGTAGGTAACCTAGCGGGCACTTGGACTGTCTAGGTTACTTAGAGGGCACTTGGCCTATCTAGGTTAACGAACGGACACTTGGACTGTGTAGGTTAACTAGCGGACACTTCGACTATCTAGGTTAGCTAACGGGCAATTGGACTATCTAGGTTACCCAGCGGACACTTGGAATATGTGGGTTCCCTAGCGGGCACTTGGACTATGTAGTTTACCTAGCAGGCACTTTGACTATCTAGGTTAACTAACAGGCACTTAGACTATGTAGGTTGCCTAGCGAGCACTTGGACTATATAGGTTCCCTAGCGAGCACTAGGACTATGTAGGTTCCCTATCGGGTACTTGGACTGTCTAGGTTAACTAGCGGGCAATTGGACTGTCTAGGTTACCTAGTGGGCACTTGGACTATGTAGTTTACCTAGCAGGCACTTGGACTATGGAGGTTAACTAGCGGGCACTGGGACTGTCTAGGTAACCTAGCGGGCACTTGGACTATCTAGGTTAACGAACGGGCACTTGGACTATGTAGGTAACCTAGCGGGCACTTGGACTGTCTAGGTTACCTAGCGGGCACTTGGACTATCTAGGTTAACGAACGGGCACTTGGATATGTAGGTTACGTAGCGGGCACTTGGACTATGTAGGATCCCTATCGGACATTTGGACTACTTAGGTTAACTAGCGGGCACTTGGACTATCTAGGTTAACTAGCGGGCACTTGGACTATCTAGGTGAAGTAGCGGGCCCTTGTACTATGTAGGTTAACTAGCGGGCACTTGGACTATATAGGTTAAATAGCGGACCTTGGACTATGTAGGTTAACTTGCGGGCCCTTGGACTATGTAGGTTAACTAGTGGGCACTTGGATTATCTAGGTTTCCTAGCCAGCACTCGGACTATGTACATACCCTAGCGCGCACTTGGACTATCAAGGTTACCTAGCGGGCACTTGGACTATGTACGTCCCCTAGTGGGCACTTGGACTATCTAGGTTAACTAATGGGCATTGGACTATGTAGGTTACCTAGAGGGCACTTGGACTATGTACATCCCCTAGCGGGCACTTGGACTATCTAGGTTAACTAGAGGGCCCTTGGACGATCTAGGATAACTAGCGGACACTTGGACTATCTAGGTTGACTAGCGGGCACTTGGACTATCTAGGTTAACTAGCGGGCACTTGGACTATCTAGGTTAACTAGCGGGCCCTTGAACTATCTAGGTTTACTAGCGGGCACTTGGACTATCTAGGTTAACTAGCGGGCACTTGGACTATGTAGTTTTCCTAGCGGGCATTAGGATTACTTAGGTTACCTAGTGGGCACTTGGACTATGTAGGTTACCTAGCGGGCACTTGGACTATGTAGGTTAACTAGAAGGCACTTGGACTATCAAGATTACCTAGCGGGCCCTTGGATTATGTACGTTACCAGCGGGCACTTGGACTATCTAGGTTAACGAACGTGCACTTGGACTATGTAGGTAACCTAGCGGGCACTTGGACTGTCTAGGTTACCTAGAGGGCACTTGAACTATCTAGGTTAACGAACGGACACTTGGACTATGTAGGTTAACTAGCGGGCATTTGGATTATTTAGGTTACATAGTGGGCACTTGGACTATGTATGTTACCTAGAGGGCACTTGGACTATGTAGGTTAACTAGAAGGCACTTGGACTATCAAGGTTACCTAGCGGGCACTTGGACTGTCTAGGTTACCTAGCGGGCACTTGGACTATGTAGTTTTCCTAGCGGGCATTAGGATTACTTAGGTTACCTAGTGGGCACTTGGACTATGTACATACCCTAGGGGGCACTTGGACTATCTAGGTTACCTAGCGGGCACTTGGACTATGTACGTCCCCTAGCGGGCACTTGGACTATCTAGGTTAACTAGAGGGCCCTTGGACGATCTAGGTTAACTAGCGGGCACTTGGACTATCTAGGTTAACTAGCGGGCACTTGGACTATCTAGATTAACTAGCCGTCCCTTGGACTATCTTGGTTAACTAGCGGGCACTTGGACTATCTAGTTTAACTAGCGGGCACTTGGACTATCTAGGTTAACTAGCGGGCACTTGGACTATGTAGTTTTCTTAGCGGGCATTAGGATTACTTAGGTTACCTAGTGGGCACTTGGACTATGTAGGTTACCTAGCGGGCACTTGGACTATGTAGGTTAACTAGAAGGCACTTGGACTATCAAGATTACCTAGCGGGCCCTTGGACTATGTAGATTACCAGCGGGCACTTGGACTATCTAGGTTAATGAACGTGCACTTGGACTATGTAGGTAACCTAGTGGGCACTTGGACTGTCTAGGTTACCTAGTGGGCACCTGGCCTATCTAGGTAAACGAACGGGCACTTGGACTATGTAGGTTAACTAGCGTACACTTCGACTATCTAGGTTAGATAACGGGCAATTGGACTATGTAGGTAACCTAGCGGGCACTTGGACTGTCTAGGTTACCTAGAGGGCACTTGGCCTATCTAGGTTAACGAACGGACACTTGGACTATGTAGGTTAACTAGCGGGCATTTGGATTATTTAGGTTACATAGTGGGCACTTGGACTATGTATGTTACCTAGCGGGCACTTGGACTATGTAGGTTAACTAGAAGGCACTTGGACTATCAAGGTTACCTAGCGGGCACTTGGACTGTCTAGGTTACCTAGCGGGCACTTGGAGTATGTAGTTTTCCTAGCGGGCATTAGGATTACTTAGGTTACCTAGTGGGCACTTGACTATGTAGGTTACCTAGCGGGCACTTGGACTATGTACGTCCCCTAGTGGGCACTTGGACTATCTAGGTTAACTAACGGGCATTGGACTATGTAGGTTACCTAGAGGGCACTTGGACTATGTACGTCCCCTAGCAGGCACTTGGACAATCTAGGTTAACTAGAGGACCCTTGGACGATCTAGGTTTACTAGCGGGCACTTGGACTATCTAGGTTAACTAGCGGGCACTTGGACTATCTAGATTAACTAGCGGTCCCTTGGACTATCTAGGTTAACTAGCGGGCACTTGGACTATCTGGGTTAACTAGCGGGCACTTGGACTATCTAGATTAACTAGCGGGCCCTTGGACTATCTAGGTTTACTAGCGGGCACTTGGACTATTTATGTTAACTAGCGGGCACTTGGACTATGTAGTTTTCCTAGCGGGCATTAGGATTACTTAGGTTACCTAGTGGGCACTTGGACTATGTAGGTTACCTAGCGGGCACTTGGACTATGTAGGTTAACTAGAAGGCACTTGGACTATCAAGATTACCTAGCGGGCCCTTGGATTATGTAGGTTACCAGCGGGCACTTGGACTATCTAGGTTAACGAACGTGCACTTGGACTATGTAGGTAACCTAGCGGGCACTTGGACTGTCTAGGTTACCTAGAGGGCACTTGGCCTATCTAGGTTAACGAACGGACACTTGGACTATGTAGGTTAACTAGCGGACACTTCGACTATCTAGGTTAGCTAACGGGCAATTGGACTATCTAGGTTACCCAGCGGACACTTGGACTATGTGGGTTCCCTAACGGGCACTAGGACTATGTAGTTTACCTAGCAGGCACTTTGACTATCTAGGTTAACTAACAGGCACTTAGACTATGTAGGTTGCCTAGCGAGCACTTGGACTATATAGGTTCCCTAGCGAGCACTTGTACTATGTAGGTTCCCTATCGGGTACTTGGACTGTCTAGGTTAACTAGCGGGCAATTGGACTGTCTAGGTTACCTAGTGGGCACTTGGACTATGTAGTTTACCTAGCAGGCACTTGGACTATGGAGGTTAACTAGCGGGCACTTGGACTGTCTAGGTAACCTAGCGGGCACTTGGACTATCTAGGTTAACGAACGGGCACTTGGACTATGTAGGTAACCTAGCGGGCACTTGGACTGTCTAGGTTACCTAGCGGGCACTTGGACTATCTAGGTTAACGAACGGGCACTTGGATATGTAGGTTACGTAGCGGGCACTTGGACTATGTAGGATCCCTATCGGACATTTGGACTACTTAGGTTAACTAGCGGGCACTTGGACTATCTAGGTTAACTAGCGGGCACTTGGACTATCTAGGTCAAGTAGCGGGCCCTTGTACTATGTAGGTTAACTAGCGGGCACTTGGACTATCTAGGTTAAATAGCGGACCTTGGACTATGTAGGTTAACTTGCGGGCCCTTGGACTATGTAGGTTAACTAGTGGGCACTTGGATTATCTAGGTTTCCTAGCCAGCACTCGGACTATGTACATACCCTAGCGCGCACTTGGACTATCAAGGTTACCTAGCGGGCACTTGGACTATGTACGTCCCCTAGTGGGCACTTGGACTATCTAGGTTAACTAACGGGCATTGGACTATGTAGGTTACCTAGAGGGCACTTGGACTATGTACATCCCCTAGCGGGCACTTGGACTATCTAGGTTAACTAGAGGGCCCTTGGACGATCTAGGATAACTAGCGGACACTTGGACTATCTAGGTTAACTAGCGGGCACTTGGACTATCTAGGTTAACTAGCGGGCACTTGGACTATCTAGGTTAACTAGCGGGCCCTTGAACTATCTAGGTTTACTAGCGGGCACTTGGACTATCTAGGTTAACTAGCGGGCACTTGGACTATGTAGTTTTCCTAGCGGGCATTAGGATTACTTAGGTTACCTAGTGGGCACTTGGACTATGTAGGTTACCTAGCGGGCACTTGGACTATGTAGGTTAACTAGAAGGCACTTGGACTATCAAGATTACCTAGCGGGCCCTTGGATTATGTACGTTACCAGCGGGCACTTGGACTATCTAGGTTAACGAACGTGCACTTGGACTATGTAGGTAACCTAGCGGGCACTTGGAATGTCTAGGTTACCTAGAGGGCACTTGAACTATCTAGGTTAACGAACGGACACTTGGACTATGTAGGTTACCTAGCGGGCATTTGGATTATTTAGGTTACATAGTGGGCACTTGGACTATGTATGTTACCTAGAGGGCACTTGGACTATGTAGGTTAACTAGAAGGCACTTGGACTATCAAGGTTACCTAGCGGGCACTTGGACTGTCTAGGTTACCTAGCGGGCACTTGGACTATGTAGTTTTCCTAGCGGGCATTAGGATTACTTAGGTTACCTAGTGGGCACTTGGACTATGTACATACCCTAGGGGGCACTTGGACTATCTAGGTTACCTAGCGGGCACTTGGACTATGTACGTCCCCTAGCGGGCACTTGGACTATCTAGGTTAACTAGAGGGCCCTTGGACGATCTAGGTTAACTAGCGGGCACTTGGACTATCTAGGTTAACTAGCGGGCACTTGGACTATCTAGATTAACTAGCCGTCCCTTGGACTATCTAGGTTAACTAGCGGGCACTTGGACTATCTAGGTTAACTAGCGGGCACTTGGACTATCTAGGTTAACTAGCGGGCACTTGGACTATGTAGTTTTCTTAGCGGGCATTAGGATTACTTAGGTTACCTAGTGGGCACTTGGACTATGTAGGTTACCTAGCGGGCACTTGGACTATGTAGGTTAACTAGAAGGCAATTGGACTATCAAGATTACCTAGCGGGCCCTTGGACTATGTAGATTACCAGCGGGCACTTGGACTATCTAGGTTAATGAACGTGCACTTGGACTATGTAGGTAACCTAGTGGGCACTTGGACTGTCTAGGTTACCTAGTGGGCACCTGGCCTATCTAGGTAAACGAACGGGCACTTGGACTATGTAGGTTAACTAGCGTACACTTCGACTATCTAGGTTAGATAACGGGCAATTGGACTATGTAGGTAACCTAGCGGGCACTTGGACTGTCTAGGTTACCTAGAGGGCACTTGGCCTATCTAGGTTAACGAACGGACACTTGGACTATGTAGGTTAACTAGCGGGCATTTGGATTATTTAGGTTACATAGTGGGCACTTGGACTATGTATGTTACCTAGCGGGCACTTGGACTATGTAGGTTAACTAGAAGGCACTTGGACTATCAAGGTTACCTAGCGGGCACTTGGACTGTCTAGGTTACCTAGCGGGCACTTGGAGTATGTAGTTTTCCTAGCGGGCATTAGGATTACTTAGGTTACCTAGTGGGCACTTGACTATGTAGGTTACCTAGCGGGCACTTGGACTATGTACGTCCCCTAGTGGGCACTTGGACTATCTAGGTTAACTAACGGGCATTGGACTATGTAGGTTACCTAGAGGGCACTTGGACTATGTACGTCCCCTAGCAGGCACTTGGACAATCTAGGTTAACTAGAGGGCCCTTGGACGATCTAGGTTAACTAGCGGGCACTTGGACTATCTAGGTTAACTAGCGGGCACTTGGACTATCTAGATTAACTAGCGGTCCCTTGGACTATCTAGGTTAACTAGCGGGCACTTGGACTATCTGGGTTAACTAGCGGGCACTTGGACTATCTAGATTAACTAGCGGGCCCTTGGACTATCTAGGTTTACTAGCGGGCACTTGGACTATTTAGGTTAACTAGCGGGCACTTGGACTATGTAGTTTTCCTAGCGGGCATTAGGATTACTTAGGTTACCTAGTGGGCACTTGGACTATGTAGGTTACCTAGCGGGCACTTGGACTATGTAGGTTAACTAGAAGGCACTTGGACTATGTAGGTAACCTAGCGGGCACTTGGACTGTCTAGGTTACCTAGAGGGCACTTGGCCTATCTAGGTTAACGAACGGACACTTGGACTATGTAGGTTAACTAGCGGACACTTCGACTATCTAGGTTAGCTAACGGGCAATTGGACTATCTAGGTTACCCAGCGGACACTTGGACTATGTGGGTTCCCTAGCGGGCACTAGGACTATGTAGTTTACCTAGCAGGCACTTTGACTATCTAGGTTAACTAACAGGCACTTAGACTATGTAGGTTGCCTAGCGAGCACTTGGACTATATAGGTTCCCTAGCGAGCACTTGTACTATGTAGGTTCCCTATCGGGTACTTGGACTGTCTAGGTTAACTAGCGGGCAATTGGACTGTCTAGGTTACCTAGTGGGCACTTGGACTATGTAGTTTACCTAGCAGGCACTTGGACTATGGAGGTTAACTAGCGGGCACTTGGACTGTCTAGGTAACCTAGCGGGCACTTGGACTATCTAGGTTAACGAACGGGCACTTGGACTATGTAGGTAACCTAGCGGGCACTTGGACTGTCTAGGTTACCTAGCGGGCACTTGGACTATCTAGGTTAACGAACGGGCACTTGGATATGTAGGTTACGTAGCGGGCACTTGGACTATGTAGGATCCCTATCGGACATTTGGACTACTTAGGTTAACTAGCGGGCACTTGGACTATCTAGGTTAACTAGCGGGCACTTGGACTATCTAGGTCAAGTAGCGGGCCCTTGTACTATGTAGGTTAACTAGCGGGCACTTGGACTATATAGGTTAAATAGCGGACCTTGGACTATGTAGGTTAACTTGCGGGCCCTTGGACTATGTAGGTTAACTAGTGGGCACTTGGATTATCTAGGTTTCCTAGCCAGCACTCGGACTATGTACATACCCTAGCGCGCACTTGGACTATCAAGGTTACCTAGCGGGCACTTGGACTATGTACGTCCCCTAGTGGGCACTTGGACTATCTAGGTTAACTAACGGGCATTATACTATGCAGGTTACCTAGAGGGCACTTGGACTATGTACATCCCCTAGCGGGCACTTGGACTATCTAGGTTAACTAGAGGGCCCTTGGACGATCTAGGTTAACTAGCGGGCACTTGGACTATCTAGGTTAACTAGCGGGCACTTGGACTATCTAGATTAACTAGCGGTCCCTTGGACTATCTAGGTTAACTAGCGGGCACTTGGACTATCTAGGTTAACTAGCGGGCACTTGGACTATCTAAATTAACTAGCGGGCCCTTGGACTATCTAGGTTTACTAGTGGGCACTTGGACTATCTAGGTTAACTAGCGGGCACTTGGACTATGTAGTTTTCCTAGCGGGCATTAGGATTACTTAGGTTACCTAGTGGGCACTTGGACTATGTAGGTTACCTAGCGGGCACTTGGACTATGTAGGTTAACTAGAAGGCACTTGGACTATCAAGATTACCTAGCGGGCCCTTGGATTATGTAGGTAACCTAGCGGGCACTTGGACTGTCTAGGTTACCTAGAGGGCACTTGGCCTATCTAGGTTAACGAACGGACACTTGGACTATGTAGGTTAACTAGCGGGCATTTGGATTATTTAGGTTACATAGTGGGCACTTGGACTATGTATGTTACCTAGCGGGCACTTGGACTATGTAGGTTAACTAGAAGGCACTTGGACTATCAAGGTTACCTAGCGGGCACTTGGACTGTCTAGGTTACCTAGCGGGCACTTGGACTATGTAGTTTTCCTAGCGGGCATTAGGATTACTTAGGTTACCTAGTGGGCACTTGACTATGTAGGTTACCTAGCGGGCACTTGGACTATGTACGTCCCCTAGTGGGCACTTGGACTATCTAGGTTCACTAACGGGCATTGGACTATGTAGGTTACCTAGAGGGCACTTGACTATGTACGTCCCCTAGCGGGCACTTGGACTATCTAGGTTAACTAGAGGGCCCTTGGACGATCTAGGTTAACTAGCGGGCACTTGGACTATCTAGGTTAATTAGCGGGCACTTGGACTATCTAGATTAACTAGCGGTCCCTTGTACTATCTAGGTTAACTAGTGGGCACTTGGACTATCTGGGTTAACTAGCGGGCACTTGGACTATCTAGATTAACTAGCGGGCCCTTGGACTATCTAGGTTTACTAGTGGGCACTTGGACTATTTAGGTTAACTAGCGGGCACTTGGACTATGTAGTTTTCCTAGCGGGCATTAGGATTACTTAGGTTACCTAGTGGTCACTTGGACTATGTAGGTTACCTAGCGGGCACTTGGACTATGTAGGTTAACTAGAAGGCACTTGGACTATCAAGATTACCTAGCGGGCCCTTGGATTATGTAGGTTACCAGCGGGCACTTGGACTATCTAGGTTAATGAACGTGCACTTGGACTATGTAGGTAACCTAGCGGGCACTTGGACTGTCTAGGTTACCTAGAGGGCACTTGGCCTATCTAGGTTAACGAACGGACACTTGGACTATGTAGGTTAACTAGCGGACACTTCGACTATCTAGGTTAGCTAACGGGCAATTGGACTATCTAGGTTACCCAGCGGACACTTGGACTATGTGGGATCCCTAGCGGGCACTTGGACTATGTAGTTTACCTAGCAGGCACTTTGACTATCTAGGTTAACTAACAGGCACTTAGACTATGTAGGTTGCCTAGCGAGCACTTGGACTATATAGGTTCCCTAGCGAGCACTTGGACTATGTAGGTTCCCTATCGGGTACTTGGACTGTCTAGGTTAACTAGCGGGCAATTGGACTGTCTAGGTTACCTAGTGGGCAGTTGGACTATGTAGTTTACCTAGCAGGCACTTGGACTATGGAGGTTAACTAGCGGGCACTGGGACTGTCTAGGTAACCTAGCGGGCACTTGGACTATCTAGGTTAACGAATGGGCACTTGGACTATGTAGGTAACCTAGCGGGCACTTGGACTGTCTAGGTTACCTAGCGGGCACTTTGACTATCTAGGTTAACGAACGGGCACTTGGATATGTAGGTTACGTAGCGGGCACTTGGACTATGTAGGATCCCTATCGGACATTTGGACTACATAGGTTAACTAGCGGGCACTTGGACTATCTAGGTCAAGTAGCGGGCCCTTCTACAATGTAGGTTAACTAGCGGGCACTTGGACTATATAGGTTAAATAGCGGACCTTGGACTATGTAGGTTAACTTGCGGGCCCTTGGACTATGTAGGTTAACGAGTGGGCACTTGGATTATCTAGGTTTCCTAGCCAGCACTCGGACTATGTACTTACCCTAGCGCGCACTTGGACTATCAAGGTTACCTAGCGGGCACTTGGACTATGTACGTCCCCTAGTGGGCACTTGGACTATCTAGGTTAACTAACGGGCATTGGACTATGTAGGTTACCTAGAGGGCACTTGGACTATGTACATCCCCTAGCGGGCACTTGGACTATCTAGGTTAACTAGAGGGCCCTTGGACGATCTAGGTTAACTAGCGGACACTTGGACTATCTAGGTTAACTAGCGGGCACTTAGACTATCTAGGTTAACTAGCGGGCACTTGGACTATCTAGGTTAACTAGCGGGCACTTGGACTATCTAGATAAACTAGCGGGCCCTTGAACTATCTAGGTTTACTAGCGGGCACTTGGACTATCTAGGTTAACTAGCGGGCACTTGGACTATGTAGTTTTCCTAGCGGGCATTAGGATTACTTAGGTTACCTAGTGGGCACTTGGACTATGTAGATTACCTAGCGGGCACTTGGACTATGTAGGTTAACTAGAAGGCACTTGGACTATCAAGATTACCTAGCGGGCCCTTGGATTATGTAGGTTACCAGCGGGCACTTGGACTATCTAGGTTAACGAACGTGCACTTGGACTATGTAGGTAACCTAGCGGGCACTTGGACTGTCTAGGTTACCTAGAGGGCACTTGGCCTATCTAGGTTAACGAACGGACACTTGGACTATGTAGGTTAACTAGCGGGCATTTGGATTATTTAGGTTACATAGTGGGCACTTGGACTATGTATGTTACCTAGAGGGCACTTGGACTATGTAGGTTAACTAGAAGGCACTTGGACTATCAAGGTTACCTAGCGGGCACTTGGACTGTCTAGGTTACCTAGTGGGCACTTGGACTATGTAGGTTACCTAGCGGGCACTTGGACTATATAGGTTAACTAGAAGGCACTTGGACTATCAAGATTACCTAGCGGGCCCTTGGATTATGTAGGTTGCCAGCGGGCACTTGGACTATCTAGGTTAACGAACGTGCACTTGGATTATGTAGGTAACCCAGCGGGCACTTGGACTGTCTAGGTTACCTAGAGGGCACTTGGCCTATCTAGGTTAATGAACGGACACTTGGACTATGTAGGTTAACTAGCGGACAGTTCGACTATCTAGGTTAGCTAACGGGCAATTGGACTATCTAGGTTACCTAGCGGACACTTGGACTATGTAGGTTCCCTAGCGGGCACTTGGACTATTTAGGTTACCTAGCGAGCACTTGGACTATGTAGGTTCCCTATCGGGTACTTGGACTGTCTAGGTAAACTAGCGGGCAATTGGACTGTCTAGGTTACCTAGTGGGCACTTGGACTATGTAGTTTACCTAGCAGGCACTTGGACTATGGAGGTTAACTAGCGGGCACTTGGACTGTCTAGGTAACCTAGCGGGCACTTGGACTATCTAGGTTAACGAACGGGCACTTGGACTATGTAGGTAACCTAGCGGGCACTTGGACTGTCTAGGTTACCTACCGGGCACTTGGACTATCTAGGTTAATGAACGGGCACGTGGATATGTAGGTTACGTAGCGGGCACTTGGACTATGTAGGATCCCTATCGGACATTTGGACTACTTAGGTTAACTAGCGGGCACTTGGACTATCTAGGTTAACTAGCGGGCACTTGGACTATCTAGGTCATGTAGCGGGCCCTTCTACAATGTAGGTTAACTAGCGGGCACTTGGACTATATAGGTTAAATAGCGGACCTAGGACTATGTAGGTTAACTTGCGGGCCCTTGGACTATGTAGGTTAACTAGTGGGCACTTGGATTATCTAGGTTTCCTAGCCAGCACTCGGACTATGTACATACCCTAGCGCGCACTTGGACTATCAAGGTTACCTAGCGGGCACTTGGACTATGTACATCCCCTAGTGGGCACTTGGATTATCTAGGTTAACTAACGGGCATTGGACTATGTAGGTTACCTAGAGGGCACTTGGACTATGTACGTCCCCTAGCGGGCACTTGGACTATCTAGGTTAACTAGAGGGCCCTTGGACGATCTAGGTTAACTAGCGGGCACTTGGACTATCTAGGTTAACTAGCGGGCACTTGGACTATCTAGATTAACTAGCGGTCCCTTGGACTATCTAGGTTAACTAGCGGGCACTTGGACTATCTAGGTTAACTAGCGGGCATTTGGACTATCTAGATTAACTAGCGGGCCCTTGGACTATCTAGGTTTACTAGCGGGCACTTGGACTATCTAGGTTAACTAGCGGGCACTTGGACTATGTAGTTTTCCTAGCGGGCATTAGGATTACTTAGGTTACCTAGTGGGCACTTGGACTATGTAGGTTACCTAGCGGGCACTTGGACTATGTAGGTTAACTAGAAGGCACTAAGACTATAAAGATTACCTAGCGGGCCCTTGGATTATGTAGGTTACCAGCGGGCACTTGGACTATCTAGGTTAACGAACGTGCACTTGGACTATGTAGGTAACCTAGCGGGCACTTGGACTGTCTAGGTTACCTAGAGGGCACTTGGCCTATCTAGGTTAATGAACGGACACTTGGACTATGTAGGTTAACTAGCGGACACTTCGACTATCTAGGTTAGCTAACGGGCAATTGGACTATCTAGGTTACTCAGCGGACACTTGGACTATGTGGGTTCCCTAGCGGGCACTTGGACTATGTAGTTTACCTAGCAGGCACTTTGACTATCTAGGTTAACTAACAGGCACTTAGACTATGTAGGTTGCCTAGCGAGCACTTGGACTATATAGGTTCCATAGCGAGCACTTGGACTATGTAGGTTCCCTACCGGGTACTTGGACTGTCTAGGTTAACTAGCGGGCAATTGGACTGTCTAGGTTAAATAGCGGACCTTGGACTATGTAGGTTAACTTGCGGGCCCTTGGACTATTTAGGTTACCTAGCAGGCACTTTGACTATCTAGGTTAACGAACGGGCACTTGGACTATGTAGGTAACCTAGCGGGCACTTGGACTGTCTAGGTTACCTAGCGGGCACTTGGACTATCTAGGTTAACGAACGGGCACTTGGATATGTAGGTTACGTAGCGGGCACTTGGACTATGTAGGATCCCTATCGGACATTTGGACTACTTAGGTTAACTAGCGGGCACTTGGACTATCTAGGTTAACTAGCGGGCACTTGGACTATCTAGGTCAAGTAGCGGGCCCTTGTACTATGTAGGTTAACTAGCGGGCACTTGGACTATATAGGTTAAATAGCGGACCTTGGACTATGTAGGTTAACTTGCGGGCCCTTGGACTATGTAGGTTAACTAGTGGGCACTTGGATTATCTAGGTTTCCTAGCCAGCACTCGGACTATGTACATACCCTAGCGCGCACTTGGACTATCAAGGTTACCTAGCGGGCACTTGGACTATGTACGTCCCCTAGTGGGCACTTGGACTATCTAGGTTAACTAACGGGCATTATACTATGCAGGTTACCTAGAGGGCACTTGGACTATGTACATCCCCTAGCGGGCACTTGGACTATCTAGGTTAACTAGAGGGCCCTTGGACGATCTAGGTTAACTAGCGGGCACTTGGACTATCTAGGTTAACTAGCGGGCACTTGGACTATCTAGATTAACTAGCGGTCCCTTGGACTATCTAGGTTAACTAGCGGGCACTTGGACTATCTAGGTTAACTAGCGGGCACTTGGACTATCTAAATTAACTAGCGGGCCCTTGGACTATCTAGGTTTACTAGTGGGCACTTGGACTATCTAGGTTAACTAGCGGGCACTTGGACTATGTAGTTTTCCTAGCGGGCATTAGGATTACTTAGGTTACCTAGTGGGCACTTGGACTATGTAGGTTACCTAGCGGGCACTTGGACTATGTAGGTTAACGAGAAGGCACTTGGACTATCAAGATTACCTAGCGGGCCCTTGGATTATGTAGGTTACCAGCGGGCACTTGGACTATCTAGGTTAACGAACGTGCACTTGGATTATGTAGGTAACCTAGCGGGCACTTGGACTGTCTAGGTTACCTAGAGGGCACTTGGCCTATCTAGGTTAACGAACGGACACTTGGACTATGTAGGTTAACTAGCGGGCATTTGGATTATTTAGGTTACATAGTGGGCACTTGGACTATGTATGTTACCTAGCGGGCACTTGGACTATGTAGGTTAACTAGAAGGCACTTGGACTATCAAGGTTACCTAGCGGGCACTTGGACTGTCTAGGTTACCTAGCGGGCACTTGGACTATGTAGTTTTCCTAGCGGGCATTAGGATTACTTAGGTTACCTAGTGGGCACTTGACTATGTAGGTTACCTAGCGGGCACTTGGACTATGTACGTCCCCTAGTGGGCACTTGGACTATCTAGGTTAACTAACGGGCATTGGACTATGTAGGTTACCTAGAGGGCACTTGGACTATGTACGTCCCCTAGCGGGCACTTGGACTATCTAGGTTAACTAGAGGGCCCTTGGACGATCTAGGTTAACTAGCGGGCACTTGGACTATCTAGGTTAATTAGCGGGCACTTGGACTATCTAGATTAACTAGCGGTCCCTTGTACTATCTAGGTTAACTAGTGGGCACTTGGACTATCTGGGTTAACTAGCGGGCACTTGGATTATCTAGATTAACTAGCGGGCCCTTGGACTATCTAGGTTTACTAGTGGGCACTTGGACTATTTAGGTTAACTAGCGGGCACTTGGACTATGTAGTTTTCCTAGCGGGCATTAGGATTACTTAGGTTACCTAGTGGTCACTTGGACTATGTAGGTTACCTAGCGGGCACTTGGACTATGTAGGTTAACTAGAAGGCACTTGGACTATCAAGATTACCTAGCGGGCCCTTGGATTATGTAGGTTACCAGCGGGCACTTGGACTATCTAGGTTAATGAACGTGCACTTGGACTATGTAGGTAACCTAGCGGGCACTTGGACTGTCTAGGTTACCTAGAGGGCACTTGGCCTATCTAGGTTAACGAACGGACACTTGGACTATGTAGGTTAACTAGCGGACACTTCGACTATCTAGGTTAGCTAACGGGCAATTGGACTATCTAGGTTACCCAGCGGACACTTGGACTATGTGGGATCCCTAGCGGGCACTTGGACTATGTAGTTTACCTAGCAGGCACTTTGACTATCTAGGTTAACTAACAGGCACTTAGACTATGTAGGTTGCCTAGCGAGCACTTGGACTATATAGGTTCCCTAGCGAGCACTTGGACTATGTAGGTTCCCTATCGGGTACTTGGACTGTCTAGGTTAACTAGCGGGCAATTGGACTGTCTAGGTTACCTAGTGGGCAGTTGGACTATGTAGTTTACCTAGTAGGCACTTGGACTATGGAGGTTAACTAGCGGGCACTGGGACTGTCTAGGTAACCTAGCGGGCACTTGGACTATCTAGGTTAACGAATGGGCACTTGGACTATGTAGGTAACCTAGCGGGCACTTGGACTGTCTAGGTTACCTAGCGGGCACTTTGACTATCTAGGTTAACGAACGGGCACTTGGATATGTAGGTTACGTAGCGGGCACTTGGACTATGTAGGATCCCTATCGGACATTTGGACTACATAGGTTAACTAGCGGGCACTTGGACTATCTAGGTCAAGTAGCGGGCCCTTCTACAATGTAGGTTAAGTAGCGGGCACTTGGACTATATAGGTTAAATAGCGGACCTTGGACTATGTAGGTTAACTTGCGGGCCCTTGGACTATGTAGGTTAACGAGTGGGCACTTGGATTATCTAGGTTTCCTAGCCAGCACTCGGACTATGTACTTACCCTCGCGCGCACTTGGACTATCAAGGTTACCTAGCGGTCACTTGGACTATGTACGTCCCCTAGTGGGCACTTGGACTATCTAGGTTAACTAACGGGCATTGGACTATGTAGGTTACCTAGAGGGCACTTGGACTATGTACATCCCCTAGCGGGCACTTGGACTATCTAGGTTAACTAGAGGGCCCTTGGACGATCTAGGTTAACTAGCGGACACTTGGACTATCTAGGTTAACTAGCGGGCACTTAGACTATCTAGGTTAACTAGCGGGCACTTGGACTATCTAGGTTAACTAGCGGGCACTTGGACTATCTAGATAAACTAGCGGGCCCTTGAACTATCTAGGTTTACTAGCGGGCACTTGGACTATCTAGGTTAACTAGCGGGCACTTGGACTATGTAGTTTTCCTAGCGGGCATTAGGATTACTTAGGTTACCTAGTGGGCACTTGGACTATGTAGATTACCTAGCGGGCACTTGGACTATGTAGGTTAACTAGAAGGCACTTGGACTATCAAGATTACCTAGCGGGCCCTTGGATTATGTAGGTTACCAGCGGGCACTTGGACTATCTAGGTTAACGAACGTGCACTTGGACTATGTAGGTAACCTAGCGGGCACTTGGACTGTCTAGGTTACCTAGAGGGCACTTGGCCTATCTAGGTTAACGAACGGACACTTGGACTATGTAGGTTAACTAGCGGGCATTTGGATTATTTAGGTTACATAGTGGGCACTTGGACTATGTATGTTACATAGAGGGCACTTGGACTATGTAGGTTAACTAGAAGGCACTTGGACTATCAAGGTTACCTAGCGGGCACTTGGACTGTCTAGGTTACCTAGTGGGCACTTGGACTATGTAGGTTACCTAGCGGGCACTTGGACTATATAGGTTAACTAGAAGGCACTTGGACTATCAAGATTACCTAGCGGGCCCTTGGATTATGTAGGTTGCCAGCGGGCACTTGGACTATCTAGGTTAACGAACGTGCACTTGGATTATGTAGGTAACCCAGCGGGCACTTGGACTGTCTAGGTTACCTAGAGGGCACTTGGCCTATCTAGGTTAATGAACGGACACTTGGACTATGTAGGTTAACTAGCGGACAGTTCGACTATCTAGGTTAGCTAACGGGCAATTGGACTATCTAGGTTACCTAGCGGACACTTGGACTATGTAGGTTCCCTAGCGGGCACTTGGACTATTTAGGTTACCTAGCGAGCACTTGGACTATGTAGGTTCCCTATCGGGTACTTGGACTGTCTAGGTAAACTAGCGGGCAATTGGACTGTCTAGGTTACCTAGTGGGCACTTGGACTATGTAGTTTACCTAGCAGGCACTTGGACTATGGAGGTTAACTAGCGGGCACTTGGACTGTCTAGGTAACCTAGCGGGCACTTGGACTATCTAGGTTAACGAACGGGCACTTGGACTATGTAGGTAACCTAGCGGGCACTTGGACTGTCTAGGTTACCTACCGGGCACTTGGACTATCTAGGTTAATGAACGGGCACGTGGATATGTAGGTTACGTAGCGGGCACTTGGACTATGTAGGATCCCTATCGGACATTTGGACTACTTAGGTTAACTAGCGGGCACTTGGACTATCTAGGTTAACTAGCGGGCACTTGGACTATCTAGGTCATGTAGCGGGCCCTTCTACAATGTAGGTTAACTAGCGCGCACTTGGACTATATAGGTTAAATAGCGGACCTAGGACTATGTAGGTTAACTTGCGGGCCCTTGGACTATGTAGGTTAACTAGTGGGCACTTGGATTATCTAGGTTTCCTAGCCAGCACTCGGACTATGTACATACCCTAGCGCGCACTTGGACTATCAAGGTTACCTAGCGGGCACTTGGACTATGTACATCCCCTAGTGGGCACTTGGATTATCTAGGTTAACTAACGGGCATTGGACTATGTAGGTTACCTAGAGGGCACTTGGACTATGTACGTCCCCTAGCGGGCACTTGGACTATCTAGGTTAACTAGAGGGCCCTTGGACGATCTAGGTTAACTAGCGGGCACTTGGACTATCTAGGTTAACTAGCGGGCACTTGGACTATCTAGATTAACTAGCGGTCCCTTGGACTATCTAGGTTAACTAGCGGGCACTTGGACTATCTAGGTTAACTAGCGGGCATTTGGACTATCTAGATTAACTAGCGGGCCCTTGTACTATCTAGGTTTACTAGCGGGCACTTGGACTATCTAGGTTAACTAGCGGGCACTTGGACTATGTAGTTTTCCTAGCGGGCATTAGGATTACTTAGGTTACCTAGTGGGCACTTGGACTATGTAGGTTACCTAGCGGGCACTTGGACTATGTAGGTTAACTAGAAGGCACTTGGACTATAAAGATTACCTAGCGGGCCCTTGGATTATGTAGGTTACCAGCGGGCACTTGGACTATCTAGGTTAACGAACGTGCACTTGGACTATGTAGGTAACCTAGCGGGCACTTGGACTGTCTAGGTTACCTAGAGGGCACTTGGCCTATCTAGGTTAATGAACGGACACTTGGACTATGTAGGTTAACTAGCGGACACTTCGACTATCTAGGTTAGCTAACGGGCAATTGGACTATCTAGGTTACTCAGCGGACACTTGGACTATGTGGGTTCCCTAGCGGGCACTTGGACTATGTAGTTTACCTAGCAGGCACTTTGACTATCTAGGTTAACTAACAGGCACTTAGACTATGTAGGTTGCCTAGCGAGCACTTGGACTATATAGGTTCCATAGCGAGCACTTGGACTATGTAGGTTCCCTACCGGGTACTTGGACTGTGTAAGGTTAACTAGCGGGCAATTGGACTGTCTAGGTTAAATAGCGGACCTTGGACTATGTAGGTTAACTTGCGGGCCCTTGGACTATTTAGGTTACCTAGCAGGCACTTTGACTATCTAGGTTAACTAACGGGCACTTGGACTATGTAGGTTGCTTAGCGAGCACTTGGACTATGTAGATTCCCTAGGGGGCACTTGGACTATGTATGTCCCCAAGCGGGCACTAGGACAATCTAGGTTAACTATTGGGCCCTTGGACTATGTAGGTTAACTATCGGGCACTTGGATTATCTAGGTTAACCAGCGGGCACTTGGACGATCTAGGTTAACTAGCGGGCACTTGGACTATCTAGATTAACTAGCGGGCCCTTGGACTATCTAGGTTAACTAGCGGGCACTTGGACTATCTAGGTTAACTAGCGGGCACTGGACTATGTAGATTAACTAGCGTGCCCTTGGACTCTCTAGGTTTACTAGCGGGCACTTGGACTATCTAGGTTAACAAGCGGGCACTTGGAGTATCTAGGTTAACTAGCGGGCATTTGGATTATTTAGGTTACATAGTGGGCACATGGACTATGTATGTTACCTAGCGGGCACTTGGACTATGTAGGTTAACTAGAAGGCACTTCGACTATCAAGGTTACCTAGCGGGCACTTGGACTGTCTAGGTTACCTAGCGGGCACTTGGCCTATCTAGGTTAACGAACGGGCACTTGGACTATGTAGGTTAACTAGCGGACACTTCGACTATCTAGGTTAGCTAACGGGCAATTGGACTATCTAGGTTACCTAGCGGGCACTTGGACTATGTAGGTTCCCTAGCAGGCACTTGGACTCTTTAGGTTACCTAGCAGGCACTTTGACTATCTAGGTTAACTAACGGGCACTTGGACTATGTAGGTTGACTAGCGAGCACATGGACTATGTAGGTTCCCAGCGGGCACTTGGACTATGTAGGTTCCCTATCGGGTACTTGGACTGTCTAGCTTAACTAGCGGGCAATTGGACTCTCTAGGTTACCTAATGGGCACTTGGACTATGTAGTTTACCTAGCAGGCACTTGGAGTATGTAGGTTAACTAGCAGGCACTTGGACTATCTAGGTTACCTAGAAGGCACTTGGACTATGTACGTTCTCTAGCGGGTACTTGGGCTATCTAAGTTACCTAGCCTGCACTTGGACTATGTAGGTTAACGGACGGGCACTTGGACTATGTAGGTAACATAATGGTCACTTGGACTGCCTAAGTTACCTAGCGGGGACTTGGACTATGTAGGTTAACTAGCGGGCACTTTGACTATGTAGGATCCCTATCGGACATTTGTACTACTTAGGTTAATTAGCGGGCACTTTGACTATCTACGTTAACTAGCGGGAACTTGGACTATCAAGGTCAACTAGCGGGCCCTTGTACTATGTAGGTTAACTAGCGGGCACTTGGACTATCTAGGTTAACTAGCGGACCTTGGACTATGTAGGTTAACTAGCGGGCACTTGGACTATGTACGTCCCCTAGTGGGCCCTTGGACCATCTAGGTTAACTAACGGGCACTAGGACTATCTAGGTTACCTACCGGGCACGTGGACTATGTAGGTTAACTAGCGGACACTTGCACGATCTAGGTTAACTAGCGGGCCCTTGCACTATGTAGGTTAACTAGCGGGCCCATGGATTATGTAGGTTTACTAGCAGGCACTTGGACTATCTAGGTTAACTAGTGGGCACTTGGACTATGTAGTTTCCCTAGCGGGCATTTGGACAATTATGTTACCAAGCGGGAACTTGGACTATGTAAGTTCCCTAGCGGGCACTGGGACTGTCTAGGTTAACTAGCGTGCACTTGGACTATGTAGGTTCCTTAGTGGGCACTTGGACTATCTAGGTTGCCTAGCGGGCATTTGGACAATTTAGGTTAACAAGCGGGAACTTGGACTATGTAAGTTCCCTAGCGGGCACTGGTACTGTCTAGGTTAACTAGCGGGCACTTGGACTATGTAGTTTCCCTAGCGGGCATTTGGACAATTTAGGTTACCAAGCGGAAACTTGGACTATGTAAGTTCCCTAGCGGGCACTGGGACTGTCTAGGTTAACTAGCGTGCACTTGGACTATGTAGGTTCCTTAGTGGGCACTTGGACTATCTAGGTTGCCTAGCGGGCACTTGGACTATGTAGGTTAACTAGCGTGCCCTTGGACTATCTAGGTTACGTAGCGGGTTCTTTGTATATAGGTTAACTTGCTGGTACTTGGACTATGTAGGTTAACTAGAGGACACTTGGATTATCTAGGTTAACTAGTGGGCCCTTGGACTATGTAGGTTAAGTAGCAGGCACTTGGACAATCTAGGTTAACTCGCGGGCACTTGGAAGATCTAGGTTAACTAGCAAGCACTTGGACTATCAAAGTTAACAAGTGAGACCTTGGACTATGTAGGTTACCTAGCGGGCACTTGGACTATATAGGTTACCTAGCGGGCACTTGGACTATGTAGGTTAACTAGCGAGCACTTGGACTCTAGGTTACCTAGCGGGCACTTGGACTATCTAGGTTAACCAACGGACACTTGGACTATGTAGGTTAACTAGCGGACACTTCGACTATCTAGGTTAGCTAACGGGCAATTGGACTATCTAGGTTAACTAACGGGCACTTGGACTATGTAGGTTCCCTAGAGAGCACATGGAATATTTAGGTTACCTAGCAGGCACTTTGACTATCTAGGTTAATAACGGGCACTTGGACTATGTAGGTTCCCCAGCGGGCACTTGGACTATATAGGTTCCCTATGGGCACGTGGAGTATGTAGTTTCCCTAACTGGCACTTGGAATATATAGGTTCCCTATCGGGCACTTGAACTATGTAGGTTCCTCAGCGGGCACTTGGACTATGTAGGTTCCCTATCGGGCATTGGACTATGTAGGTTAACTAGCAGGACCTTGGACTATCTAGGTTACCTAGCGGGCACTTGGACTATGTAGGGTAACTAGCGGACACTTGGACAATCTAGGTTACCTAGCGGGCACTTGAACTATGTACATAACCTAATGGGCACTTGGACTATCTAGGTTACCTAGCGGGCACTTGGACTATGTACGTCCCCTAGCGGGCACTTGGACTATCTAGGTTAACTAGAGGGCCCTTGGACGATCTAGGTTAACTAGCGGGCACTTGGACTATCTAGGTTAACGAACGGGCACTTGGACTATGTAGGTAACCTAGCGGGCACTTGGACTGTCTAGGTTACGTAGCGGGCAGTTTGACTATCTAGGTTAACGAACGGGCACTTGGATATGTAGGTTACGTAGCGGGCACTTGGACTATGTAGGATCCCTATCGGACATTTGGACTACTTAGATTAACTAGCGGGCACTTGGACTATCTAGGTTAACTAGCGGGCACTTGGACTATCTAGGTCAAGTAGCGGGCCCTTGTACTACGTAGGTTAACTAGCGGGCACTTGGACTATCTAGGTTAAATAGCGGACCTTGGACTATGTAGGTTAACTTGCGGGCCCTTGGACTATGTAGGTTAACTAGCGGGCACTTGGATTATCTAGGTTTCCTAGCCAGCACTCAGACTATGTACATACCCTAGCGCGCACTTGGACTATCAAGGTTACCTCGCGGTCACTTGGACTATGTACGTCCCCTAGTGGGCACTTGGACTATCTAGGTTAACTAACGGGCACTTGGACTATGTAGGTTACCTAGCGGGCACTTGGACTATGTAGGTTAACTAGAAGGCGCTTGGACTATCAAGGATACCTAGTGGGCCCTTGGACTATGTAGATTACCAGCGGGCACTTGGACTATCTAGGTTAATGAACGTGCACTTGGACTATGTAGGTAACCTAGTGGGCACTTGGACTGTCTAGGTTACCTAGTGGGCACTCGGCCTATCTAGGTTAACGAACGGGCACTTGGACTATGTAGGTTAACTAGCGGGCCCTTGGACTATCTAGGTTTATTAGCGGGCACTTGGACTATCTAGGTTAACAAGCGGCCACTTGGACTATCTAGGTTAACTAGCGGGCATTTGGATTATGTAGGTTAACTAGCGGACACTTCGACTATCTAGGTTAGCTAACGTGCAATTGGACTATCTAGGTTACCTAGTGGGCACTTCGACTACGTAGGTTCCCTAGCGGGCACTTGGACTATTTAGGTTACCTAGCTGCACTTTGACTATCTAGGTTAACTAACGGGCACTTGGACTATGTAGGTTGCTTAGCGAGCACTTGGACTATGTAGATTCCCTAGGGGGCACTTGGACTATGTATGTCCCCTAGCGGGCACTTGGACTATCTAGGTTAACTATTGGGCCCTTGGACTATGTAGGTTAACTATCGGGCACTTGGATTATCTAGGTTAACCAGCGGGCACTTGGACGATCTAGGTTAACTAGCGGGCACTTGGACTATCTAGGTTAACTAGTGGGCATTTGGACTATCTAGATTAACTAGCAGGCCCTTGGACTATCTAGGTTAACTAGCGGGCACTTGGACTATCTAGGTTAACTAGTGGGCACTTGGACTATCTAGATTAACTAGCGGGCCCTTGGACTATCTAGGTTAACTAGCGGGCACTTGGACTATCTAGGTTAACTAGCGGGCACTGGACTATGTAGATTAACTAGCGGGCCCTTAGACTATCTAGGTTTACTAGCGGGCACTTGGACTATCTAGGTTAACAAGCGGGCACTTGGATTATCTAGGTTAACTAGCTGGCATTTGGATTAATTAGGTTACATAGTGGGCACTTGGACTATGTATGTTACCTAGCGGGCACTTGGACTATGTAGGTTAACTAGAAGGCACTTGGACTATCTAGGTTACCTAGCAGGCACTTGGACTGTGTAGGTTACCTAGCGGGCACTTGGCCTATCTAGGTTAACGAACGGGCACTTGGACTATGTAGGTTAACTAGCGGACACTTCGACTATCTAGGTTAGCTAACGGTCAATTGGACTATCTAGGTTACCTAGCGGGCCCTTGGACTATGTAGGTTCCCTAGCGGGCACTTGGACTATTTAGGTTACCTAGCAGGCACTTTGACTATCTAGGTTACCTAGCGGGCACTTGGACAATGTAGGTTCCCTAGCAGGCACTTGGACTATTTAGGTTACCTAGCAGGCACTTTTACTATCTAGGTTAACTAACGGGCACTTGGACTATGTAGGTTGACTAGCGAGCACATGGACTATGTAGGTTCCCAGCGGGCACTTGGACTATGTAGGTTCCCTATCGGGTACTTGGACTGTCTAGCTTAACTAGCGGGCAATTGGACTCTCTAGGTTACCTAAAGGGCACTTGGACTATGTAGTTTACCTAGCAGGCACTTTTACTATCTACGTTAACTAGCGGGAACTTGGACTATCAAGGTCAACTAGCAGGCCCTTGTACTATGTAGGTTAACTAGCGGGCACTTGGACTATCTAGGTTAACTAGCGGACCTTGGACTATGTAGGTTAACTAGCGGGCACTTGGACTATGTACGTCCCCTAGTGGGCCCTTGGACCATCTAGGTTAACTAACGGGCAGTAGGACTATCTAGGTTACCTACCGGGCACGTGGACTATGTAGGTTAACTAGCGGACACTTGCACGATCTAGGTTAACTAGCGGGCTCTTGCACTATGTAGGTTAACTAGCGGGCCCATGGATTATGTAGGTTTACTAGCAGGCACTTGGACTATCTAGGTTAACTAGTGGGCACTTGGACTATGTAGTTTCCCTAGCGGGCATATGGACAATTTAGGTTACCAAGCGGGAACTTGGACTATGTAAGTTCCCTAGCGGGCACTGGGACTGTCTAGGTTAACTAGCGTGCACTTGGACTATGTAGGTTCCTTAGTGGGCACTTGGACTATCTAGGTTGCCTAGCGGGCACTTGGACTATGTAGGTTAACTAGCGTGCCCTTGGACTATCTAGGTTACGTAGCGGGTACTTTGTATATAGGTTAACTTGCTGGTACTTGGACTATGTAGGTTAACTAGAGGACACTTGGATTATCTACGTTAACTAGTGGGCCCTTGGACTATGTAGGTTAAGTAGCAGGCACTTGGACAATCTAGGTTAACTCGCGGGCACTTGGAAGATCTAGGTTAACTAGCAGGCACTTGGACTATCAAAGTTAACAAGTGAGACCTTGGACTATGTAGGTTACCTAGCGGGCACTTGGACTATATAGGTTACCTAGCGGGCACTTGGACTATCTAGGTTAACCAACGGACACTTGGACTATGTAGGTTAACTAGCGGACACTTCGACTATCTAGGTTAGCTAACGGGCAATTGGACTATCTAGGGTAACTAACGGGCACTTGGACTATGTAGGTTCCCTAGAGAGCACTTGGAATATTTAGGTTACCTAGCAGGCACTTTGACTATCTAGGTTAACTAACGGGCACTTGGACTATGTAGGTTCCCCAGCGGGCACTTGGACTATATAGGTTCCCTATGGGCACGTGGAGTATGTAGGTTCCCTAACTGGCACTTGGAATATATAGGTTCCCTATCGGGCACTTGGACTATGTAGGTTCCTCAGCGGGCACTTGGACTATGTAGGTACCCTATCGGGCATTGGACTATGTAGGTTAACTAGCAGGACCTTGGACTATCTAGGTTACCAAGCGGGCACTTGGACTATGTAGGGTAACTAGCGGACACTTGGACAATCTAGGTTACCTAGCGGGCACTTGAACTATGTACATACCCTAATGGGCACTTGGACTATCTAGGTTACCTAGCGGGCACTTGGACTATGTACGTTCCCTAGCGGGCACTTGGACTATCTAGGTTAACTAGAGGGCCCTTGGACGATCTAGGTTAACTAGCGGGCACTTGGACTATCTAGGTCAACGAACGGGCACTTGGACTATGTAGGTAACCTAGCGGGCACTTGGACTGTCTAGGTTACCTAGCGGGCACTTTGACTATCTAGGTTAACGAACGGGCACTTGGATATGTAGGTTACGTAGCGGGCACTTGGACTATGTAGGATCCCTATCGGACATTTGGACTACTTAGATTAACTAGCGGGCACTTGGACTATGTAGGATCCCTATCGGACATTTGGACTACTTAGATTAACTAGCGGGCACTTGGACTATCTAGGTTAACTACCGGGCACTTGGACTATCTAGGTCAAGTAGCGGGCCCTTGTACTACGTAGGTTAACTAGCGGGCACTTGGACTATCTAGGTTAAATAGCGGACCTTGGACTATGTAGGTTAACTTGCGGGCCCTTGGACTATGTAGGTTAACTAGCGGGCACTTGGATTATCTAGGTTTCCTAGCCAGCACTCAGACTATGTACATACCCTAGCGCGCACTTGGACTATCAAGGTTACCTTGCGGGCACTTGGACTATGTACGTCCCCTAGTGGGCACTTGGACTATCTAGGTTAACTAACGGGCACTTGGACTATGTAGGTTACCTAGCGGGCACTTGGACTATCTAGGTTAATGAACGTGCACTTGGATTATGTAGGTAACCTAGTGGGCACTTGGCCTGTCTAGGTTACCTAGTGGGCACTTGGCCTATCTAGGTTAACGAACGGGCACTTGGACTATGTAGGTTAACTAGCGGGCCCTTGGACTATCTAGATTTACTAGCGGGCACTTGGACTATCTAGGTTAACAAGCGGCCACTTGGACTATCTAGGTTAACTAGCGGGTATTTGGATTATGTAGGTTAACTAGCGGACACTTCGACTATCTAGGTTAGCTAACGTGCAATTGGACTATCTAGGTTACCTAGTGGGCACTTCGACTACATAGGTTCCCTAGCGGGCACTTGGACTATTTAGGTTACCTAGCAGGCACTTTGACTATCTAGGTTAACTAACGGGCACTTGGACTATGTAGGTTGCTTAGCGAGCCCTTGGACTATGTAGATTCCCTAGGGGGCACTTGGACTATGTATGTCCCCTAGCGGGCACTTGGACTATCTAGGTTAACTATTGGGCCCTTGGACTATGTAGGTTAACTATCGGGCACTTGGATTATCTAGGTTAACCAGCGGGCACTTGGACGATCTAGGTTAGCTAGCGGGCACTTGGACTATCTAGGTTAACTAGTGGGCACTTGGACTATCTAGATTAACTAGCGGGCCCTTGGACTATCTAGGTTAACTAGCGGGCACTTGGACTATCTAGGTTAACTAGCGGGCACTGGACTATGTAGATTAACTAGCGGGCCCTTAGACTATCTAGGTTTACTAGCGGGCACTTGGACTATCTAGGTTAACAAGCGGGCACTTGGATTATCTAGGTTAACTAGCGGGCATTTGAATTATTTAGGTTACATAGTGGGCACTTGGACTATGTATGTTACCTAGCCGGCACTTGGACTATGTAGGTTAACTAGAAGGCACTTGGACTATCAAGGTTACCTAGCAGGCACTTGGAATGTGTAGGTTACCTAGCGGGCACTTGGCCTATCTAGGTTAACGAACGGGCACTTGGACTATGTAGGTTAACTAGCGGACACTTCGACTATCTAGGTTAGCTAACGGGCAATTGGACTATCTAGGTTACCTAGCGGGCCCTTGGACTATGTAGGTTCCCTAGCGGGCACTTGTACTATTTAGGTTACCTAGCAGGCACTTTGACTATCTAGGTTAACTAACGGGCACTTGGACTATGTAGGTTCCTTAGCGGGCACTTGGACTATATAGGTTCCCTTTGGGCACGTGGAGTATGTAGGTTCCCTAACTGGCACTTGGAATATATAGGTTCCCTATCGGGCACTTGGACTATGTAGGTTCCTCAGCGGACATTTGGACTATGTAGGTACCCTATCGGGGATTGGACTATGTAGGTTAACTAGCAGGACCTTGGACTATCTAGGTTACCTAGCGGGCACTTGGACTATGTAGGGTAACTAGCGGACACTTGGACAATCTAGGTTACCTAGCGGGCACTTGAACTATGTACATACCCTAGGGGGCACTTGGACTATCTAGGTTACCTAGCGGGCACTTGGACTATGTACGTACCCTAGAGGGCACATGGACTATCTAGGTTAACTAGAGGGCCCTTGGACGATCTAGGTTAACTAGCGGGCACTTGGACTATCTAGGTTAACGAACGGGCACTTGGACTATGTAGGTAACCTAGCGGGCACTTGGACTGTCTAGGTTACCTAGCGGGCACTTTGACTATCTAGGTTAACGAACGGGCACTTGGATATGTAGGTTACGTAGCGGGCACTTGGACTATGTAGGATCCCTATCGGACATTTGTACTACTTAGGTTAATTAGCGGGCACTTTGACTATCTAGGTTAACTAGCGGGAACTTGGACTATCAAGGTCAACTAGCGGGCCCTTGTACTACGTAGGTTAAGTAGCGGGCACTTGGACTATCTAGGTTAACTAGCGGACCTTGGACTTTGTAGGTTAACTAGCGGGCACTTGGACTATGTATGTCCCCTAGTGGGCCCTTGGACCATCTAGGTTAACTAACGGGCACTAGGACTATCTAGGTTACCTACCGGGCACGTGGACTATGTAGGTTAACTAGCGGACACTTGCACGATCTAGGTTAACCAGCGGGCCCTTGCACTATGTAGGTTAACTAGCGGGCCCATGGATTATGTAGGTTTACTAGCAGGCACTTGGACTATCTAGGTTAACTAGTGGGCACTTGGACTATGTAGTTTCCCTAGCGGGCATTTGGACTATTTAGGTTACCAAGCGGGAACTTGGACTATGTAAGTTCCCTAGCGGGCACTGGGACTGTCTAGGTTAACTAGCGTGCACTTGGACTATGTAGGTTCCTTAGTGGGCACTTGGACTATCTAGGTTGCCTAGCGGGCACTTGGACTATGTAGGTTAACTAGCGTGCCCTTGGACTATCTAGGTTACGTAGCGGGCACTTTGTATATAGGTTAACTATCTGGTACTTGGACTATGTAGGTTAAGTAGAGGACACTTGGATTATCTAGGTTAACTAGTGGGCCCTTGGACTATGTAGGTTAAGTAGCAGGCACTTGGACAATCTAGGTTAACTCGCGGGCACTTGGAAGATCTAGGTTAACTAGCAGGCACTTGGACTATCAAAGTTAACAAGTGAGACCTTGGACTATGTAGGTTAACTAGCGAGCACTTGGACTCTAGTTTACCTAGCGTGCACTTGGACTATCTAGGTTAACCAACGGACACTTGGACTATGTAGGTTAACTAGCGGACACTTCGACTATCTAGGTTAGCTAACGGGCAATTGGACTATCTAGGTTAACTAACGGGCACTTGGACTATGTAGGTTCCCTAGAGAGCACTTGGACTATTTAGGTTACCTAGCAGGCACTTTGACTATCTAGGTTAACTAACGGGCACTTGGACTATGTAGGTTCCCTAGCGGGCACTTGGACTATATAGGTTCCCTATGGGCACGTGGAGTATGTAGGTTCCCTAACTGGCACTTGGAATATATAGGTTCCCTATCGGGCACTTGGACTATGTAGGTTCCTCAGCGGGCACTTGGACTATGTAGGTACCCTATCGGGGATTGGACTATGTAGGTTAACTAGCAGGACCTTGGACTATCTAGGTTACCTAGCGGGCACTTGGACTATGTAGGGTAACTAGCGGACACTTGGACAATCTAGGTTACCTAGCGGGCACTTGAACTATGTACATACCCTAGGGGGCACTTGGACTATCTAGGTTACCTAGCGGGCACTTGGACTATGTACGTCCCCTAGAGGGCACATGGACTATCTAGGTTAACTAGAGGGCCCTTGGACGATCTAGGTTAACTAGCGGGCACTTGGACTATCTAGGTTAACGAACGGGCACTTGGAATATGTAGGTAACCTAGCGGGCACTTGGACTGTCTAGGTTACCTAGCGGGCACTTTGACTATCTAGGTTAACGAACGGGCACTTGGATATGTAGGTTACGTAGCGGGCACTTGGACTATGTAGGATCCCTCTCGGACATTTGTACTACTTAGGTTAATTAGTGGGCACTTTGACTATCTACGTTAACTAGCGGGAACTTGGACTATCAAGGTCAACTAGCGGGCCCTTGTACTATGTAGGTTAAGTAGCGGGCACTTGGACTATCTAGGTTAACTAGCGGACCTTGGACTATGTAGGTTAACTAGCGGGCACTTGGACTATGTACGTCCCCTAGTGGGCCCTTGGACCATCTAGGTTAACTAACGGGCACTAGGACTATCTAGGTTACCTACCGGGCACGTGGACAATGTAGGTTAACTAGCGGACACTTGCACGATCTAGGTTAATTAGCGGGCCCTTGCACTATGTAGGTTAACTAGCGGGCCAATGGATTATGTAGGTTTGCTAGCAGGCACTTGGACTATCTAGGTTAACTAGTGGGCACTTGGACTATGTAGTTTCCCTAGTGGGCATTTGGACTATTTAGGTTACCAAGCGGCAACTTGGAATATGTAAGTTCCCTAGCGGGCACTGGGACTGTCTAGGTTAACTAGCGTGCACTTGGACTATGTAGGTTCCTTAGTGGGCACTTGGACTATCTAGGTTGCCTAGCGGGCACTTGGACTATGTAGGTTAACTAGCGTGCCCTTGGACTATCAAGGTTACGTAGCGGGCACTTTGTATATAGGTTAACTAGCTGGTACTTGGACTATGTAGGTTAACTAGAGGACACTTGGATTATCTAGGTTAACCAGTGGGCCCTTGGACTATGTAGGTTAAGTTGCAGGCACTTGGACAATTTAGGTTAACTCGCGGGCACTTGGAAGATCTAGGTTAACTAGCAGGCACTTGGACTATCAAAGTTAACAAGTGAGACCTTGGACTATGTAGGTTACCTAGCGGGCACTTGGACTATATAGGTTACCTAGCGGGCACTTGGACTATGTAGGTTAACTAGCGAGCACTTGTACTCTAGGTTACCTAGCGGGCACTTGGACTATCTAGGTTAACCAACGGACACTTGGACTATGTAGGTTAACTAGCGGACACTTCGACTATCTAGGTTAGCTAACGGGCAATTGGACTATCTAGCTTAACTAACGGGCACTCGGACTATGTAGGTTCCCTAGAGAGCACTTGGACTATTTAGGTTACCTAGCAGGCACTTTGACTATCTAGGTTAACTAACGGGCACTTGGACTATGTAGGTTCCCTAGCGGGCACTTGGACTATATAGGTTCCCTATGGGCACGTGGAGTATGTAGGTTCCCTCACTGGCACTTGGAATATATAGGTTCCCTATCGGGCACTTGGACTATGTAGGTTCCTCAGCGGGCACTTGGACTATGTAGGTTCCCTATCGGGCATTGGACTATGTAGGTTAACTAGCAGGACCTTGGACTATCTAGGTTACCTAGCGGGCACTTGGACTATGTAGGGTAACTAGCGGACACTTGGACAATCTAGGTTACCTAGCGGGCACTTGAACTATGTACATACCCTAGGGGGCACTTGGACTATGTAGGTTACCTAGCGGGCACTTGGACTATGTACGTCCCCTAGCGGGCACTTGGACTATCTAGGTTAACTAGAGGGCCCTTGGACGATCTAGGCTAACTAGCGGGCACTTGGACTATCTAGGTTAACTAGCAGGCACTTGGACTATCTAGATTAACTAGCGGTCCCTTGAACTATCTAGGTTAACTAGCGGGCACTTGGACTATCTAGGTTAACTAGCGAGCACTTGGACTATATAGATTAACTAGCGGGCCCTTGTACTATCTAGGTTTACTAGCGTGCACTTGGACTATCTAGGTTAACTAGCGGGCACTTGGACTATGTAGTTTTCCTAGCGGGCATTAGGATTACTTAGGTTACCTAGTGGCCACTTGGACTATGTAGGTTACCTAGCGGGCACTTGGACTATGTAGGGTAACTAGAAGGCACTTGGACTATTAAGATTACCTAGCGGGCCCTTGGATTATGTAGGTTACCAGCGGGCACTTGGACTATCTAGGTTAACGAACGTGCACTTGGTCTATGTAGGTAACCTAGCGGGCACTTGGACTGTCTAGGTTACCTAGAGGGCATTTCGACTATCTAGGTTAACGAACGGACACTTGGACTATCTAGGTTACCTAGCGGCACTTGGACTATGTAGGTTCCCTAGCGGGCACTTGGACTATTTAGGTTACCTAACAGGCACTTTGACTATCTAGGTTAACTAACATGCACTTGGACTATGTAGGTTGCCTAGCGAGCACTTGGACTATGTAGGTTCCCTATCGGGTACTTGGACTGTCTAGGTTAACTAGCGGGCAATTGGACTGTCTAGGTTACCTAGTGGGCACTTGGACTATGTAGTTTACCTAGCAGGCACTTGGACTATGGAGGTTAACTAGCGGGCACTTGGACTGCCTAGGTTACCTAGCGGGGACTTGGACTATGTAGGTTAACTAGCGGGCACTTTGACTATGTAGGATCCCTATCGGACATTTGTACTACTTAGGTTAATTAGCGGGCACTTGGACTATCTACGTTAACTAGCGGGAACTTGGACTATCAAGGTCAACTAGCGGGCCCTTGTACTATGTAGGTTAAGTAGCGGGCACTTGGACTATCTAGGTTTACTAGCGGGCACTTGGACTATCTAGGTTAACTAGCGGGCACTTGGACTATGTAGTTTTCCTAGCGGGCATTAGGATTACTTAGGTTACCTAGTGGGCACTTGGACTATTCAGGTTACCTAGCGGGCACTTGGACTATGTAGGTTAACTAGAAGGCACTTGGACTATTAAGATTACCTAGCGGGCCCTTGGATTATGTAGGTTACCAGCGGGCACTTGGACTATCTAGGTTAACGAACGTGCACTTGGACTATGTAGGTAACCTAGCGGGCACTTGGACTGTCTAGGTTACCTAGAGGGCACTTCGACTATCTAGCTTAACGAACGGACACTTGGACTATCTAGGTTACCTAGCGGCACTTGGACTATGTAGGTTCCCTAGCGGGCACTTGGTCTATTTAGGTTACCTAACAGGCACTTTGACTATCTAGGTTAACTAAAAGGACTTGGACTATGTAGGTTGCCTAGCGAGCACTTGGACTATGTAGGTTCCCTATCGGGTACTTGGACTGTCTAGGTTAACTAGCGGGCAATTGGACTGTCTAGGTTACCTAGTGGGCACTTGGACTATGTAGTTTACCTAGCAGGCACTTGGACTATGGAGGTTAACTAGCGGGCACTTGGACTGTCTAGGTAACCTAGCGGGCACTTGGACTATCTAGGTTAACGAACGGGTACTTGGACTATGTAGGTAACCTAGCGGGCACTTGGACTGTCTAGGTTACCTAACGGGCACTCGGACTATCTAGGTTAACTAGCGGGCACTGGACTATGTAGATTAACTAGCGGGCCCTTAGACTATCTAGGTTTACTAGCGGGCACTTGGACTATCTAGGTTAACAAGCGGGCACTTGGATTATCTAGGTTAACTAGCGGGCATTTGGATTATTTAGGTTACATAGTGGGCACTTGGACTATGTATGTTATCTAGCGGGCACTTGGACTACGTAGGTTAACTAGAAGGCACTTGGACTATCAAGGTTACCTAGCAGGCACTTGGACTGTGTAGGTTACCTAGTGGGCACTTGGCCTATCTAGGTTAACGAACGGGCACTTGGACTATGTAGGTTAACTAGCGGACACTTCGACTATCTAGGTTAGCTAACGGGCAATTGGACTATCTAGGTTACCTAGCGGGCCCTTAGACTATGTAGGTTCCCTAGCGGGCACTTGGACTATTTAGGTTACCTAGCAGGCACTTTGACTATCTAGGTTAACTAACGGGCACTTGGACTATGTAGGTTGCCTAGCGAGCACTTGGACTATGTAGGTTCCCAGCGGGCACTTGGACTATGTAGGTTCCCTATCGGGTACTTGGACTGTCTAGCTTAACTAGCGGGCAATTGGACTCTCTAGGTTACCTAGTGGGCACTTGGACTATGTAGTTTACCTAGCAGGCACTTGGAGTATGTAGGTTAACTAGCGGGCACTTGGACTATCTAGGTTACCTAGAAGGCACTTGGACTATGTACGTTCCCTAGCGGGTACTTGGGCTACCTAAGTTACCTAGCGGGCACTTGGACTATGTAGGTTAACGGACGAGCACTTGGACTATGTAGGTAACATAATGGTCACTTGGACTGCCTAGGTTACCTAGCGGGGACTTGGACTGTGTAGGTTAACTAGCGGGCACTTTGACTATGTAGGATCCCTATCGGACATTTGTACTACTTAGGTTAATTAGCGGGCACTTTGACTATCTACGTTAACTAGCGGGAACTTGGACTATCAAGGTCAACTAGCAGGCCCTTGTACTATGTAGGTTAACTAGCGGGCACTTGGACTATCTAGGTAAACTAGCGGACCTTGGACTATGTAGGTTAACTAGCGGGCACTTGGACTATGTACGTCCCCTAGTGGGCCCTTGGACTATCTAGGTTAACTAACGGGCACTAGGACTATCTAGGTTACCTACCGGGCACGTGGACTATGTAGGTTAACTAGCGGACACTTGCACGATCTAGGTTAACTAGCGGGCCCTTGCACTATGTAGGTTAACTAGCGGGCCCATGGATTATGTAGGTTTACTAGCAGGCACTTGGACTATCTAGGTTAACTAGTGGGCACTTGTACTATGTAGTTTCCCTAGCGGGCATTTGGACTATTTAGGTTACCAAGCGGGAACTTGGAATATATAAGTTCCCTAGCGGGCACTGGGACTGTCTAGGTTAACTAGCGTGCACTTGGACTATGTAGGTTCCTTAGTGGGCACTTGGACTATCTAGGTTGCCTAGCGGGCACTTGGACTATGTAGGTTAACTACCGTGCCCTTGGACTATCTAGGTTACGTAGCGGGCACTTTGTATATAGGGTAACTAGCTGGTACTTGGACTATGTAGGTTAACTAGAGGACACTTGGATTATCTAGGTTAACTAGTGGGCCTTTGGACTATGTAGGTTAAGTAGCAGGCACTTGGACAATCTAGGTTAACTCGCGGGCACTTGGAAGATCTAGGTTAACTAGCAGGCACTTGGACTATCAAAGTTAACAAGTGAGACCTTGGACTATGTAGGTTACCTAGCGGGCACTTGGACTATATAGGTTACCTAGCGGGCACTTGGACTATGTAGGTTAACTAGCGAGCACTTGGACTCTAGGTTACCTAGCGTGCACTTGGACTATGTAGTTTAACCAACGGACACTTGGACTATGTAGGTTAACTAGCGGACACTTCGACTATCTAGGTTAGCTAACGGGCAATTGGACTATGTAGGTTAACTAACGGGCACTTGGACTATGTAGGTTCCCAAGAGAGCACTTGGACTATTCAGGTTACCTAGCAGGCACTTTGACTATCTAGGTTAACTAACGGGCACTTGGACTATGTAGGTTCCCTAGCGGGCACTTGGACTATATAGGTTCCCTATGGGCACGTGGAGTATGTAGGTTCCCTAACTGGCACTTGGAATATATAGGTTCCCTATCGGGCACTTGGACTATGTAGGTTCCTCAGCGGGCACTTGGACTATGTAGGTACCCTATCGGGGATTGGACTATGTAGGTTAACTAGCACGACCTTGGACTATCTAGGTTACCTAGCGGGCAATTGGACTATGTAGGGTAACTAGCGGACACTTGGACAATCTAGGTTACCTAGCGGGCACTTGAACTATGTACATACCCTAGGGGGCACTTTGACTATCTAAGTTACCTAGCGGGCACTTGGACTATGTACGTCCCCTAGAGGGCACATGGACTATCTAGGTTAACTAGAGGGCCCTTGGACGATCTAGGTTAACTAACGGGCACTTGGACTATCTAGGTTAACGAACGGGCACTTGGACTATGTAGGTAACCTAGCGGGCACTTGGACTGTCTAGGTTACCTAGCGGGCACTTTGACTATCTAGGTTAACGAACGGGCACTTGGATATGTAGGTTACGTAGCGGGCACTTGGACTATGTAGGATCCCTATCGGACATTTGTACTACTTAGGTTAATTAGCGGGCACTTTGACTATCTAGGTTAACTAGCGGGAACTTGGACTATCAAGGTCAACTAGCGGGCCCTTGTACTATGTAGGTTAAGTAGCGGGCACTTGGACTATCTAGGTTAACTAGCGGACCTTGGACTATGTAGGTTAACTAGCGGGCACTTGGACTATGTACGTCCCCTAGTGGGCCCTTGGACCATCTAGGTTAACTAACGGGCACTAGGACTATCTAGGTTACCTACCGGGCACGTGGACTATGTAGGTTAACTAGCGGACACTTGCACGATCTAGGTTAACTAGCGGGCCCTTGCACTATGTAGGTTAACTAGCGGGCCCATGGATTATGTAGGTTTACTAGCAGGCACTTGGACTATCTAGGTTAACTAGTGGGCACTTGGACTATGTAGTTTCCCTAGCGGGCATATGGACAATTTAGGTTACCAAGCGGGAACGTGGACTATGTAAGTTCCCTAGCGGGCACTGGGACTGTCTAGGTTAACTAGCGTGCAATTGGACTATGTAGGTTCCTTAGTGGGCACTTGGACTATCTAGGTTGCCTAGCGGGCACTTGGACTATGTAGGTTAACTAGCGTGCCCTTGGACTATCTAGGTTACGTAGCGGGCACTTTGTATATAGGTTAACTAGCTGGTACTTGGACTATGTAGGTTAACTAGAGGACACTTGGATTATCTAGGTTAACCAGTGGGCCCTTGGACTATGTAGGTTAAGTAGCAGGCACTTGGACAATCTAGGTTAACTCGCGGGCACTTGGAAGATCTAGGTTAACTAGCAGGCACTTGGACTATCAAAGTTAACAAGTGAGACCTTGGACTATGTAGGTTACCTAGCGGGCACTTGGACTATATAGGTTACCTAGCGGGCACTTGGACTATGTAGGTTAACTAGCGAGCACTTGGACTCTAGGTTACCTAGCGGGCACTTGGACTATCTAGGTTAACCAACGGACACTTGGACTATGTAGGTTAACTAGCGGACACTTCGACTATCTAGGTTAGCTAACGGGCAATTGGACTATCTAGGTTAACTAACGGGCACTTGGACTATGTAGGTTCCCTAGAGAGCACTTGGACTATTTAGGTTACCTAGCAGGCACTTTGTCTATCTAGGTTAACTAACGGGCACTTGGACTATGTAGGTTCCCTATCGCGCACTTGGACTATATAGGTTCCATATGGGCACGTGGAGTATGTAGGTTCCCTAACTGGCACTTGGAATATATAGGTTCCCTATCGGGCACTTGGACTATGTAGGTTCCTCAGCGGGCACTTGGACTATGTAGGTTCCCTATCGGGCATTGGACTATGTAGGTTAACTAGCAGGACCTTGGACTATCTAGGTTACCTAGCGGGCACTTGGACTATGTAGGGTAACTAGCGGACACTTGGACAATCTAGGTTACCTAGTGGGCACTTGAACTATGTACATACCCTAGGGGGCACTTGGACTATCTAGGTTACCTAGCGGGCACTGGGACTATGTACGTCCCCTAGCGGGCACTTGGACTATATAGGTTAACTAGAGGGCCCTTGGACGATCTAGGCTAACTAGCGGGCACTTGGACTATCTAGGTTAACTAGCGGGCACTTGGACTATCTAGATTAACTAGCGGTCCCTTGAACTATCTAGGTTAACTAGCGGGCACTTGGACAATCTAGGTTAACTAGCGAGCACTTGGACTATCTAGATTAACTAGCGGGCCCTTGTACTATCTAGGTTTACTAGCGGGCACTTGGACTATCTAGGTTAACTAGCGGGCACTTGGACTATGTAGTTTTCCTAGCGGGCATTAGGATTACTTAGGTTACCTAGTGGGCACTTGGACTATGTAGGTTACCTAGCGGGCACTTGGACTATGTAGGTTAACTAGAAGGCACTTGGACTATCAAGATTACCTAGCGGGCCCTTGGATTATGTAGGTTACCAGCGGGCACTTGGACTATCTAGGTTAACGAACGTGCACTTGGACTATGTAGGTAACCTAGCGGGCACTTGGACTGTCTAGGTTTCCTAGAGGACACTTGGCCTATCTAGGTTAACGAACGGACACTTGGACTATGTAGGTTAACTAGCGGACACTTCGACTATCTAGGTTAGCTAACGGGCAATTGGACTATCTAGGTTACCTAGCGGACACTTGGACTATGTAGGTTCCCTAGCGGGCACTTGGACTATTTAGGTTACCTAATAGGCACTTTGACTATCTAGGTTAACTAACAGGCACTTGGACTATGTAGGTTGCCTAGCGAGCACTTGGACTATGTAGGTTCCCTATCGGGTACTTGGACTGTCTAAGTTAACTAGCGGCAATTGGACTGTCTAGGTTACCTAGTGGGCACTTTGACTATGTAGTTTACCTAGCAGGCACTTGGACTATGTATGTTCCAGAGCAGGCACTTGGACTATGGAGGTTAACTAGCGGGCACTTGGACTGTCTAGGTAACCTAGCGGGCACTTGGACTATCTAGGTTAACGAACGGGCACTTGGACTATGTAGGTAACCTAGCGGGCGCTTGGACTGTCTAGGTTACCTAGCGGGCACTTGGACTATCTAGGTTAACGAACGGGCACTTGGATATGTAGGTTACGTAGCGGGCACTTGGACTATGTAGGATCCCTATCGGACATTTGGACTACTTAGGTTAACTAGCGGGCACTTGGACTCTCTAGGTTAACTAGCGGGCACTTGGACTATCTAGGTCAAGTAGCGGGCCCTTGTACTATGTAGGTTAACTAGCGGGCACTTGGACTATATAGGTTAAATTGCGGACTTTGGACTATGTAGGTTAACTTGCGGGCCCTTGGACTATGTAGGTTAACTAGCGGGCACTTGGATTATCTAGGTTTCCTAGCCAGCACTCGGACTATGTACATACCCTAGCGCGCACTTGGACTATCAAGGTTATCTAGCGGGCACTTGGACTATGTAGGTTCCCTAGCGGGCCCGGTATACTGACAAGAACCCACCTGTGCTAGTCCATGGCGTATTCAGCACAGGAATCTGCATCGATTGAGCCAAGACAAAGGAAAGCTCAGGGAGGCAGCACCCGTGTAGAAAAGCATTTGTACTTCAAAGATGAGGCCAATGAGGTGAAAGGACAAAGCCATGGCAAACAGTTTTCATCATCGGCAGAAGTTCACGGAGCAATATTGCTGGGAGAGAAAAGGCACCACCTGAGGGAGGCACGCTCAACAAAACTACCTAGGGCAGGAGCCAGGTTGCCCCCAGGCACTAGGTGTGTCAGGCCTCAGCATTGTAAGGAGAGTTCACTGGAGTCCCTGAGTGAAATTTTCTCCGCTGTCCTACGTCTACGTTCCTAAAATTTACTCTGCGGTTTCTGATGATCCTGGCTTATGAACGGCCACCATTCACTGTTCTCCTTACACTCGTGCGTCTCCATCGACCTTAAAAGAAAGGGAGGACACGAAACTGCTGGCAGGTAAATTCAGCAATGTTTGTGTCAACACAAAAGAGACAGCTCTGTGGTGACCCGTCTTCCACGGTAAAACATTTCCTAGCGAATAAGGAATCTTCCCATCGCAATGACAATATGAGAGAATTGCCACCGATGGATTTTCCGCTGTGCCTACACATCATCTTGAGGCCATACTGTAGTGAAGCACGGGAACCTAGGCGCTTCACCCTTTACCCTAGACCAGTGAAACACTGTCTCTAAACATGCCCACATGCCTGTACCTCTGCCCGTTTAAAGTTAACGCTAAACCGAAATCTTCTGTCCCACTATTTTGCAGCATTTTAAAGAAGTACACTGGGAAACATTTTTCTGCAAGGAAGGAACTGCAGGCGGCGTGGCTGAAATGAGAATATCATGCTGCACAAGCTCTTTGCCCTCAGATGTAGAAGTGTCATCAGTGGGCATCATAGAGAAACGGGACTTTAATAAGTGATCATCAACCTCTGTGAATTCCCTTTGTTCTAGACGCCTGAAATAAAGAGTTGTCCTGAGTCACATAAACCTCCACCGAGTGGTCTTTATGTGGCGCGGGAACATGCCGGTATAAGAGAATTCCGAAGAAGGCTGAACCTCCACAATTGAATGATCATTGCCAGAAATTAAGTGGCAGCCGGATCAGACTGGGAAACTTCAGCTTCCATTAGACAATGAAGATGTGAGAATCTGGTACGTCCACAATTCACGGTTTCCTTAGATCCATGAAATTCCGTGCTGAATTTTAGTCAGAAAATGAAAACTCTGGAGCCGCTGTTCAGCAGGCCCAGCTGTAGCTCCCAGAGGCACACTGGTGCTCCTCTAGAATTTGGATAAAAATCTTTTTCACTGGAATAAAGAACCTTGATCAAGCCAGGTGGGTCTTGACAATTGAAATTGCTGCGTGTGCCCGTTATACTGACAAGCACCCACCCGTGGTAGTCCATGCAATATTCAGCACATGGAATATGCAGGTAACTAGCGGGCACTTGTACTGTCTAGGTTACCTAGCGGGCACTTGGACTTCTAGGTTAACGAACGGGCTCTTGGACTATGAAGGTTGCCTAGGGGGCACTTGGACTATCTAGGTTAGGTAAGGGGCACTTGGACTATCTAGGTTACCTAGCGGGAACTTGGTCAATGTAAGTTACCTAGCGGGCACTTGGACTATCTAGGTTACCTAACGGGCACTTTGACTATCTAGGTTACATAGCGGGCACTTGGACTATGTAGGTTAACTAGCGAGCACTTGGACTCTAGGTTACCTAGCGGACACTTGGACTATCTAGGTTACCTAGCGGGCACTTGGACTATCTAGGTTACCTAGCGGGCCCTTGGACTATGTAGGTTCCCTAGCGGGCCCTTGTACTATGTAAGTTCCCTAGCGGGCACTTGGACTATGTGGGTTTCCTGGCGGGCATTTGGACTATCTAGTTTACCTAACTGGCACTTGGACTGTGTAGGTTCCCTAGCGGTAACTTGGATTATGTAGGTTCCCTATCGGGCACTTGAACTATGTAGGTTAACTAGAGGGTATTTGGACTATGTAGGTTACCTAGCGGGCACTTGGAGAATGTAGGTTAACTAGGGGCACTAGGACTATGTAGGTTACCTATCGGGCACTTGGAGAATGTAGGTTAACTAGGGGCACTAGGACTATGTATGTTACCTAGCAGGCCCTTGGACTATCTAGGTTACGTAGCGGGCATTTGGATTACGTAGGCTCCCAGCGGGCATTTGGACTATATAGATTACTGAGCGGGCAATTAGACTTTGTAGGTTATCTAGCGGGCACTTGGACTATCTACGTTACCTAGCGGGTACTTGGAGTATGTAGGTTACCTACCGGGCTGTTGGACTATCTAGGTTACCTAGCGGGCACTGGGACTATCTAGGTTAGCTAACGGGCACTTGAACTATGTAGATTTCCTAGCGGGCCCTTGGACTATGTAAGTTCCCTAGCGGGCACTTGGACTATCTACGTTACCTAGCAGGCACTTGGACTATGTACGTTAACTAGCGGGCACTTGGACTACGTACGTTTCCTAGCGGGTACTTGGACTACCTATGTTAACTAGCGGGCACTTGGACTATGTAGGTTCCCTATCGGGCACTTGGACAAGGTACGTTCCCTAGCGGGTACTTGGTCTATCTAGGTTAACTAGCGGGTACTTGGACTATCTACGTTAACTAGCGGGCCCTTGGACTATGTAGATTCCCTAGCGGGCACTTGGACTATGTATGTTCCAGAGCAGGCACTTGGACTATGTAGGTTCCCTAGCAGGCACTTGGACTATCTACGTTAACTAGCGGGCCCTTGGACTATGTAGATTCCCTAGCGGGCACTTGGACTACGTAGGTTCCCTAGCGGGCACTTGGACTATGAATGTTCCCTAGCGGGCACTTGGACTATGTATGTTCCCTACAGACACTCGAACTATGTAAGTTAACTACCGGGCACTTGGACTATGTAGGTTAACTACAGGGCCCTTGGACTACGTAGGTTAACTAGCGGACACTTGCACTATGTAGGTTACCTAGCGGGCATTTGGACTATCTAGGTTACCTAACTGGCACTTGGACTATGTAGGTTATCTGGCGGACACTTACACTATGTAGGTTACCTAGCGTGCACTTGGACTATGTAGGTTAACTAGAGGACACATGGACGATCTAGGTTAACTAGTGGGCCCTTGGACTATGTAGTTTCCCTAGCGGGCATTTGGACTATTTAGGTTACCTAGCGGGCACTTGGACTATGTAGGTTACCTAGCGGGCACTTGGACTATCTAGGTTACCTAGCAGGCACTTTGACTATCTAGGTTAACTAACGGGCACTTGGACTATGTATGTTGCCTAGCGGGCACTTGGACTATCTAGGTTAGGTAACGGGCACTTGGACTATCTAGGTTACCAAGCGGGAACTTGGACAATGTAGGTTACCTAGCGGGCACTTGGACTATCTAGGTTACCTAACGGGCACTTGGACTATCTAGGTTACTTAGCGGGCACTTGGACTATGTAGGTTAACTAGCGGTCACTTGGACTATCTAGGTTACCTAGCGGGCACTTGGACTATGTAGGCTAACTAGGGGGCCCTTGGACGATCTAGGTTACCTAGGGGGTACTAGAACTATCTAGGTTAACTAGCGGGCACTTGCACTATCTAGTTTACCTAGCGGGCACTTGGAATATGTAGGTTAACTAGCGGGCACTTGGACTATCTAGGTTAACTAGCGTGCACTTGGACTATGTAGGTTCCTTAGCGGGTACTTGGACTATCTAGGTTGCCTAGTGGGCACTTGGACTATGTAGGTTAACTAGCGTGCCCTTGGACTATCTAGGTTACGTAGCGGGCACTTGGTATATAGGTTAACTAGAGGACACTTGGACTACCTAGGTTAAATAGTGGGCCCTTGGCTATGTAGGTTAACTAGCAGGGACTTGGACAATCTAGGTTAACTAGCGGGCATTTGGACGATCTAGGTTAAGTAGCGGGCAGCTGGACTATCAATGTTAACAAGTGAGCCCTTGGACTATGTTGGTTAACTAGCGGGCACTTGGACTATATAGGTTACTTAGCGGGCACTTGGACTATGTAGGTTACCTAGTGGGCACTTGGACTATCTAGGTTAACGAACGGGCACTTCGAATATGCAGGTAACCTAGAGGGCAGTTGGACTGTCTAGGTTACCTAGCAGGCACTTGGACTTCTAGGTTAACGAACGGGCTCTTGGACTATGTAGGTTGCCTAGCGGGCACTTGGACTATCTAGGTTAGGTAACGGGAACTTGGACTATCTAGGTTACCTAGCGGGAACTTGGACAATGTAAGTTACCTAGCGGGCACTAGGACTATCTAGGTTACCTTACGGGCACTTTGATTATCTAGGTTACATAGCGGGAACTTGGAGTATATAGGTTACCTAGCGGGCACTTGGCCTATCTAGGTTACCTAGCGGGCACTTGGACTATCTAGGTTAACGAACGGGCACTTGGACTATGTAGGTTTCCTAGTGGGCACTTGGACTATGTAGGTTAACGAACGGGCACTTGGACTATGTAGGTTCCCTAGCGGGCCCTTGTACTATGTAAGTTCCCTAGCGGGCACTTGGACTCTGTGGGTTTCCTGGCGGGCATTTGGACTATCTAGTTTACCTAACTGGCACGTGGACTATGTAGGTTCCCTAGCGGGCACTTGGATTATGTAGGTTCCCTATCGGGCACTTGAACTATGTAGGTTAACTAGAGGGTATTTGGACTATGTAGGTTACCTAGCGGGCACTTGGAGAATGTAGGTTAACTAGGGGCACTAGGACTATGTAGGTTACCTATCAGGCACTTGGAGAATGTAGGTTAACTAGGGGCACTAGGACTATGTAGGTTACCTAGCAGGCCCTTGGACTATCTAGGTTACGTAGCGGGCATTTGGATTATGTAGGCTCCCAGCGGGCATTTGGACTATATAGATTACTGAGCGGGCAATTAGACTTTGTAGGTTATCTAGCGGGCACTTGGACTATCTAGGTTACCTAGCTGGCACTTGTACTATCTCCGTTATCTAGCGGGTACTTGGAGTATGTAGGTTACCTACCGGGCTGTTGGACTATCTAGGTTACCTAGCGGGCACTGGGACTATCTAGGTTAGCTAACAGGCACTTGGACTATGTAGGTTCCCTAGCGGGCCCTTGGACTATGTAAGTTCCCTAGTGGGCACTTGGACTATCTACGTTACCTAGCAGGCACTTGGACTATGTACGTTAACTAGCGGGCACTTGGACTACGTACGTTTCCTAGCGGGTACTTGGACTACCTATGTTAACTAGCGGGCACTTGGACTATGTAGGTTCCCTATCGGGCACTTGGACAAGGTACGTTCCCTAGCGGGTACTTGGTCTATCTAGGTTAACTAGCGGGTACTTGGACTATCTACGTTAACTAGCGGGCCCTTGGACTATGTAGATTCAGTAGCGGGCACTTGGACTATGTATATTCCAGAGCGGGCACTTGGACTATGTAGGTTCCCTAGCAGCCACTTGGACTTTGTAGGTTCCAGAGCGGGCACTTGGACTATGTAGGTTCCTTAGCGAGCACTTGGACTATGTAGATTAACTAGCGGCACTTGGACTATCTACGTTAACTAGCGGGCCCTTGGACTATGTAGATTCCCTAGCGGGCACTTGGACTACGTAGGTTCCCTAGCGGGCACTTGGACTATGAATGTTCCCTAGCGGGCACATGGACTATGTATGTTCCCCACGGACACTTGAACTATGTAAGTTAACTACCGGGCACTTGGACTATGTAGGTTAACTACCGGGCCCTTGGACTACGTAGGTTAACTAGCGGACACTTGCACTATGTAGGTTACCTAGCGGGCACTTGGACTATCTAGGTTACCTAACTGGCACTTGGACTATGTAGGTTATCTGGCGGACACTTACACTATGTAGGTTACCTAGCGTGCACTTGGACTATGTAGGTTAACTAGAGGACACATGGACGATCTAGGTTAACTAGTGGGCCCTTGGACTATCTAGGTTAGTTAACGGGCACTTGGACTATCAAAGTTAACAAGCGAGCCCTTGGATTATGTAGGTTAACTAGCGGGCCCTTGGACTATCTAGGTTACCTAGATAGCACTTGGATTATATAGGTTCTCTAGCGGGCACTTGGACTATCTAGGTTAACGAACGGGCACTTGGACTATGCAGGTAACCTAGCGGGCACTTGGACTGTCTAGGTTACATAGCGGGCACTTGGACTTCTAGGTCAACGAACGGGCACTTGGACTATGTATGTTGCCTAACGGGCACTTGGACTATCTAGGTTAGGTAACGGGCACTTGGACTATCTAGGTTACCTAAGGGGCACTTTGACTATCTAGGTTACTTAGCGAGCACTTGGACTATGTAAGTTAACTAGCGGTCACTTGGACTATCTAGGTTACCTAGCGGGCACTTGGGCTATGTAGGCTAACTAGGGGGCCCTTGGACGATCTAGGTTACCTAGCGGGTACTAGAACTATCTAGGATAACTAGCGGGCACTTGCACTATCTAGGTTACCTAGCGGGCACTTGCACTATGTACCTTCCCTAGCGAGCACTTGGACTATCTATGTTAACTAGCGGGCACTTGGAATATGTAGGTTAACTAGCGGGCACTTGGACTATCTAGGTTAACTAGCGTGCACTTGGACTATGTAGGTTCCTTAGCGGGCACTTGGACTATCTAGGTTGCCTAGCGGGCACTTGGACTATGTAGGTTAACTAACGTGCCCTTGGACTATCTAGGTTACGTAGCGGGCACTTGGTATATAGGTTAACTAGAGGACACTTGGACTATCTAGGTAAACTAGTGGGCCCTTGGCTATGTAGGTTAACTAGCAGGCACTTGGACAATCTATGTTAACTAGCGGGCACTTGGACTATGCAGGTAACTTAGCGGGTACTTGGACTGTCTAGGTTACATAGCGGGCACTTGGACTTCTAGGTTAACGAACGGGCACTTGGACTATGTATGTTGCCTAGCGGGCACTTGGACTATCTAGTTCAGGTAACGGGCACTTGGACTATCTAGGTTACCTAGCGGGAACTTGGACAATGTAGGTTACCTAGCGGGCACTTGGACTATCTAGGTTACCTAACGGGCACTTTGACTATCTAGGTTACTTAGCGGGCACTTGGACTATGTAGGTTGACTAGCGGTCACTTGGACTATCTAGGTTACCTAGCGGGCACTTGGAGTATACAGGCTAACTAGGGGGCCCTTGGACGATCTAGGTTACCTAGGGGGTACTAGAATTCTCTAGGTTATCTAGCGGGCACTTGCACTATCTAGGTTACCTAGCGGGCACTTGGACTATGTACGTTCCCCAGCGGGCACTTGGACTATCTATGTTAACTAGCGGGCACTTGGAATATGTAGGTTACCTAGCAGGCACTTGGACTATCTAGGTTAACTAGCGGGCACTTGGACTATCTAGGTTACCTAGCGGGCACTTGGACTATGTAGGCTAACTAGGGGGCCCTTGGACGATCCAGGTTACCTAGCGGGTACTAGAACTATCTAGGTTAACTAGCGGGCACTTGCACTATCTAGGTTACCTAGCGGACACTTGCACTATGTCCGTTCCCTAGCGGGCACTTGGACTATCTATGTTAACTAGCGGGCACTTCGAATATGTAGGTTAACTAGCGGGCACTTGGACTATCTAGGTTAACTAGCGTGCACTTGGACTATGTAGGTTCCTTAGCGGGCACTTGGACTATCTAGGTTGCCTAGCGGGCACTTGGACTATGTAGGTTAACTAGCGTGCCCTTGGACTATCTAGGTTACGTAGCGGGCACTTGGTATATAGGTTAACTAGAGGACACTTGGACTATCTAGGTTAACTAGTGGGCCCATGGCTATGTAGGTTAACTAGCAGGCACTTGGACAATCAAGGTTAACTAGCGGGCACTTGGACGATCTAGGTTAAGTAGCGGGCAGCTGGACTATCAAAGTTAACAAGTGAGCCCTTGGACTATGTAGGTTAACTAGCGGGCACTTGGACTATCTAGGTTACCTCCGGGCACTTGGAATATATAGGTTACCTAGCGTGCACTTGGAGTATGTAGGTTACCTAGTGGGCACTTGGACTATCTAGGTTAACCAACGGGCACTTGGAATATGCAGGTAACCTAGCGGGCACTTGGACTGTCTAGGTTACCTAGCGGGCACTTGGACTTCTAGGTTAACGAACGGGCTCTTGGACAATGTAGGTTGCCTAGCGGGCACTTGGACTATCTAGGTTAGGTAACGGGAACTTGGACTATCTAGGTTACCTATCGGGAACTTGGACTATCTAGGTTACCTAGCGGGAACTTGGACAATGTAAGTTACCTAGCGGGCACTTGGACTATCTAGGTTACCTTACGGGCACTTTGACTATCTAGGTTACATAGCGGGAACTTGGAGTATATAGGTTAACTAGCGAGCACTTGGACTATCTAGGTTAGCTAACGGGCACTTAGATTATGTAGGTTAACTAGCGGGCGCTTGCACTATGTAGGTTAACTAGAGGACACATGGACTATCTAGGTTAACTAGTGGGTCCTTGGACTATGTAGGTTAACTAGCAGGCACTTGGACAATCTAGGTTAACAAGCGGGCACTTGGACGATCTAGGTTAACTAGCGGGCACTTGGACTATCAAAGTTAAAAAGTGAGCCCTTGGACTATGTAGGTTACCTAGCGGGCACTTGGACTATGTAGGTTAACTAGCGGGCACTTGGACTGTCTAGGATACCTAGCGGGCACAGGATTATCTAGGTTTACGAATGGGCACTTGGAGTATGTACGTTACCTAGCCGCCACTTGCACTATCTAGGTTAGCTAACAGGCACTTGGACTATCTAGGTTCCCTAGCGGGCACTTGTACTATCTTGGTTATCTAGCTGGCACTTGGAATATGTAGGTCAACTAGCGGGCACTTGGACTATCTAGGTTAGCTAACGGGCACTTAGATTATGTAGGTTAACTAGCGGGCACTTGCACTATGTAGGTTAACTAGAGGACACTTGGACTATCTAGGTTAACTAGTGGGCCCTTGGACTATGTAGGTTAACTGCAGGCACTTGGACAATCTAGGTTAACTAGCGGGCACTTGGACGATCTAGTTTAACTAGTGGGCACTTGGACTATCAAAGTTAACAAGTGAGCCCTTGGACTATGTAGGTTAACTAGCGGGCCCTTAGACTATCTAGGTTACCTAGTGGGCACTTGGACTATCTAGGTTAACGAACGGGCACTTGGAATATGCAGGTAACCAAGCAGGCACTTAGACTGTCTAGGTTACGTAGCGGGCACGTGGACTTCTAGGTTAACGAACGGGCTCTTGGACTATGTAGGTTGCCTACCGGGCACTTGGACTATCTAGGTTACCTAGCGGGAACTTGGACAATGTACGTTACCTAGCAGGCCCTTGGACTATCTAGGTTACGTAGCGGGCATTTGGATTATGTAGGCTCCCAGCGGGCATTTGGACTATATAGATTACTGAGTGGGCAATTAGACTTTGTAGGTTATCTAGCGGGCACTTGGACTATCTAGGTTACCTAGCTGGCACTTGAACTATCTACGTTACCTAGCGGTACTTGGAGTATGTAGGTTACCTACCGGGCTGTTGGACTATCTAGGTTAGCTAACGGGCACTTGGAATATGTAGGTTTCCTAGCGGGCCCTTGGACTATGTAAGTTCCCTAGCGGGCACTTGGACTATCTACGTTACCTAGCAGGCACTTGGACTATGTACGTTAACTAGCGGGCACTTGGACTACGTACGTTTCCTAGCGGGTACTTGGACTACCTATGTTAACTAGCGGGCACTTGGACTATGTAGGTTCCCTATCGGGCACTTGGACAAGGTGCGTTCCCTAGCGGGTACTTGGTCTATCTAGGTTAACTAGCGGGTACTTGGACTATCTACGTTAACTAGCGGGCCCTTGGACTATGTAGATTTCCTAGCAGGCACTTGGACTATGTAGGTTCCAGAGCGGGCACTTGGACTATGTAGGTTCCTTAGCGAGCACTTGGACTATGTAGATTAACTAGCGGCACTTGGACTATCTACGTTAACTAGCGGGCCCTTGGACTATGTAGATTCCCTAGCGGGCACTTGGACTACGTAGGTTCCCTAGCGGGCACTTGGACTATGAATGTTCCCTAGCGGGCACATGGACTATGTACGTTCCCTACGGACACTTGAACTATGTAAGTTAACTACCGGGCACTTGGACTATGTAGGTTAACTACCGGGCCCTTGGACTACGTAGGTTAACTAGCGGACACTTGCACTATGTAGGTTACCTAGCGGGCACTTGGACTATCTAGGTTACCTAACTGGCACTTGGACTATGTAGGTTATCTGGCGGACACTTGCACTATGTAGGTTACCTAGCGTGCACTTGGACTATGTAGGCTAACTAGAGGACACATGGACGATCTAGGTTAACTAGTGGGCCCTTGGACTATGTAGGTTTCCTAGCGGGCACTTGGAGTATCTAGGTTAAGGAACGGGCACTTAGACTATGTAGGTAACCTAGCGAGCACTTGGACAGTCTAGGTTACCTAGAGGGCTCTTGGACTATCTAGGTTAGCTAACGGGCACTTGGACTATCAAAGTTAACAAGCGAGCCCTTGGATTATGTAGGTTAACTATCGGGCTCTTGGACTATCTAGGTTACCTAGATAGCACTTGGATTATATAGTTTCCCTAGCGGGCACTTGGACTATCTAGGTTAACGAACGGGCACTTGGACTATGCAGGTAACCTAGCGGGCACTTGGACTGTCTAGGTTACATAGCGGGCACTTGGACTTCTAGGTTAACGAACGGGCACTTGGACTATGTATGTTGCCTAGCGGGCACTTGGACTATCTAGGTTAGGTAACGGGCACTTGGACTATCTAGGTTACCTAGCGGGAACTTGGACTATGTACGTTCCCCAGCGGGCACTTGGACTATCTAGGTTACCTAACGGGCACTTTGACTATCTAGGTTACTTAGCGGGCACTTGGACTATGTAGGTTAACTAGCGGTCACTTGGACTATCTAGGTTACCTAGCGGGCACTTGGACTATGTAGGCAAACTAGGGGGCCCTTGGACGATCTAGGTTACCTAGCGGGTACTAGAACTATCTAGGTTAACTAGCGGGCACTTGCACTATCTAGGTTACCTAGCGGGACCATGGACTATGTACGTTCCCTAGCGGGCACTTGGCCTATCTACCTTACCTAGCGGGCACTTGGACTATGTACGTTAACTAGCAGGCATTTGGACTATGTACGTTTCCTAGTGGGTACTTGGACTATCTATGTTAACTAGCGGGCACTTGGGCTATGTAGGTTCCCTATCAGGCACTTGGACTAGGTAGGTTCCCTAGCGGGCACTTGCTCTATCTAGGTTAACTAGCGGGCACTTGGACTATCTAGGTTAACTAGTGGGCACTTGGAATATTAGGATCACTAGCGGGCATTTGGACTATATAGGTTACCTAGCGGGCACTTGGACTATGAGGTTAACGAACAGGCACTTAGACTATGTAGGTAACCTAGTGGTCACTTCAACTGTCTAGGTTACCTAGCGGGCAATGGACTGTGTAGGTTAACTAGCGGGCACATGGACTATCTAGGTTAACTAGCGGGCCCATGGACGATGTAGGTTAACTAGCGGGCCCTTGGACTATGTAGGTTTACTAGCGGGCCCTTGATCTATGTAGGTTAACTAGCGGGCACTTGGAAGATCTACGTTAACTAGCGTGTACTTGGAATACGTAGGTTAACTAGCGGGCCCTTGGAATATGTAGATTCCCTAGCGGGCACTTGGACTATGTATGTTCCAGAGCGGGCACTTGGACTATGTAGGTTCCCTAGCAGGCACTTGGACTATGTAGTTTCCAGAGCGGGCACTTGGACTATCTAGGCTCCCTAGCGTGCACTTGTACTATGTAGGTTAACTAGCGTGCCCTTGGACATTCTAGGTTACGTAGCGGGCACTTGGTATACAGGTTAACTAGCGGGCACTTGGACTATGTAGGTTAACTAGTGGACACTTGCACGATCTAGGTTAACTAGCGGGCCCTTGCACTATGTAGGTTAACTAGCGGTCCCATGGATTATGTAGGTTTACTAGCAAGCACTTGGACGATCTAGGTTAACTAGCGGGCACTTGGACTGTGTAGTTTCCCTAGCGGGCATTTGGACTATTTAGGTTACCTAACGGGCACTTGGACTATGTAGGTTACCTAGCGGGCACTTGGACTATCTAGGTTACCTAGCAGATACTTTGACTATCTAGGTTAACTAAGGGGCACTTGGACTATGTAAATTGCCTAGCGGGCACTTGGATTATGTAGGTTCCCTATCGGGCACTTGGACTACGTAGGTTAACTAGCGGGCACATGGACTATCTAGGTTACCTAGCGGGCACTTGGATTATCTAGGTTACCTAGCTGGCACTTGGACTCTGTAGGTTACCTAGGCGCCAATTGGACTATCTAGGTTAGCTAACAGGCACTTGGACTATCTAGGTTCCCTTGCGGGCACTTGTACTATCTAGGTTACCTAGCTGGCACTTGGACTATATAGGTCAACTAGCGGTCCCTTGGACTATCTAGGTTAGCTAACGGGCACTTAGATTATGTAGGTTAACTAGCGGGCACATGGAATATGTAGGTTAACTAGCGGACACTTGCACTATGTAGGTTAACTAGCGGGCGCATGGACTATGTATGTTTAATAGCGGGCACTTGGACTATCTAGGTTACCGAAAGGGCACTTGGACTATCTAGGTTACCTAGCGGGCACTTGGACTATGTAGGCTAACTAGGGGGCCCTTGGACGATCTAGGTTACCTAGCGGGTACTTGAACTATCTAGGTTAACTAGCGGACACTTGCACTATCTAGGTTACCTAGCGGGCACTTGGACTATGTACGTTCCCTAGGGGCACTTGGACTATCTATGTTAACTAGCGGGCACTTGGAATATGTAGGTTAACTAGCGGACACTTGTACTATCTAGGTTACCTAGCAGGCACTTGGACTATCTAGGTTAACTAGCGGGCACTTGGACTATCTAGATTAACTAGCGGTCCCTTGGACTATCTAGGTTAACTAGCGGGCACTTGGACTATCTAGGTTAACTAGCAGGCACTTGGACTATGGAGGTTCCCTAGCGGACACTTGGAGTATCTATGTTAACTAGCGGGCACTTGGAATATGTAGGTTACCTAGCAGGCACTTGGACTATCTAGGTTAACTAGCGGGCATTTGGAATATCTAGGTAAACTACCATGCACTTGGACTATGTAGGTTCCTTAGCGGGCACTTGGATTATCTAGGTTGCCTAGCGGGCACTTGGACTATGTAGGTCAACTAGTGGGCCCTTGGACTATGTAGATTAACTAGCAGGCACTTGGACGATCTAGGTTAACTAGCGGGCAGCTGGATTATCAAAATTAACAAGTGAGCCCTTGGACTATGTAGTTTAACTAGCGGGTCCTTGGACTATCTAGGTTACCTAGCGGGCACTTGGACTATATAGGTTACCTAACGGGCACTTGGACTATGTAGGTTACCTAGTGGACACTTGGACTATCTAGGTTAACGAATGGGCACTTGGAATATGCAGGTAAACTTGCGGGCACTTGTCCTGTCTAGGTTACCTAGCGGGCACTTGGATTTCTAGGTTAACGAACGGGCACTTTGAATATGCAGGTAACCTTGCGGGCACTTGTACTGTCTAGGTTACCTAGCGGGCACTTGGACTATCTAGGTTAGGTAACGGGAACTTGGACTATCTAGGTTACCTAGCGGGAACTTGGACTATGTAGGTTAACGGACGGGCACTTGGACTATCTAGGTTACATAGCGGGCACTTGGACTATGTAGGTTAACTAGCGAGCAATTGGACTCTAGGTTACCTAGCGGGCACTTGCACTATCTAGGTTACCTAGCGGGCCCTTGGACTATGTAGGTTTCCTATCGGGCACTTGGACTATCTAGGTTAACGAACGGGCACTTAGACTATGTAGGTAACCTAGCGGGCACTTGGACAGTCTAGGTTACCTAGCGGGCTCTTGGACTATCTAGGTTAGCTAACAGGCACTTGAACTATCTAGGTTCCCTAGCGGGCACTTGTACTATCTAGGTTACCAATTTGGCACTTGGACTATGTTAGTCAACTAGCGGGCCCTTGGACTATCCAGGTTCCCTAAAGGGCACTTGGACTATCTAGTTACCGAACGGGAACTTGGACTATTTAGGTTACCTAGCGGGCACTTGGACTATGTAGGCTAACTAGTGGGCCCTTGGACGATCTAGGTTACTTAGCGGGTATTTGAACTATCTAGGTTAACTAGCGGACACTTGCACTATCTAGGTTACCTAGTGGGCACTTGGACTATGTAAGTTCCCTAGCGGGCACTTGGACTGTCTAGGTTAACTAGCGTGCACTTGGACTATGTAGGTTCCTTAGTGGGCACTTGGACTATCTAGGTTGCCTAGCGGGCACTTGGACTATGTAGGTTAACTAGCGTGCCCTTGGACTATCTAGGTTACGTAGCAGGCACTTTGTATATAGGTTAACTAGCGGGTACTTGGACTATGTAGGTTAACTAGAGGACACTTGGATTATCTAGGTTAACTAGTGGGCCCTTGGACTATGTAGGTTAAATAGCAGGCACTTGGACAATCAAAGTTAACAAGTGAGACCTTGGACTATGTAGTTTACCTAGCGGGCACTTGGACTATATAGGTTACCTAGCGGGCACTTGGACTATGTAGGTTAACTAGCGAGCACTTGGCCTCTAGGTTACCTAGTGGGCACTTGGACTATCTAGGTTAACCAACGGACACTTGGACTATGTAGGTTAACTAGCGGACACTTCGACTATCTAGGTTAGCTAACGGGCAATTGGACTATCTAGGTTAACTAACGGGCACTTGGACTATGTAGGTTCCCTAGAGAGCACTTGGACTATTTAGGTTACCTAGCAGGCACTTTGACTATCTAGGTTAACTAACGGGCACTTGGACTATGTAGGTTCCCTAGCAGGCACTTGGACTATATAGGTTCCCTATGGGCACGTGGAGTATGTAGGTTCCCTAACTGGCACTTGGAATACATAGGTTCCCTATCGGGCACTTGGACTATGTAGGTTCCTCAGCGGGAACTTGGACTATGTAGGTTCCCTATCGGGCATTGGATTATGTAGGTTAACTAGCATGACCTTGGATATCTAGGTTACCTAGCGGGCACTTGGACTATGTAGGGTAACTAAAGGACACTTGGACAATCTAGGTTACCTAGCGGGCACTTGAACTATGTACATACCCTAGGGGGCACTTGGACTATCTAGGTTACCTAGCGGGCACTTGGACTATGTACGTCCCCTAGCGGGCACTTGGACTATCTAGGTTAACTAGAGGGCCCTTGGACGATCTAGGTTAACTAGCGGGCACTTGGACTATCTAGGTTAACTAGCGGGCACTTGGACTATCTAGATTAACTAGCGGTCCCTTGGACTATCTAGGTTAACTAGCGGGCACTTGGACTATCTAGGTTAACTAGCGGGCACTTGGACTATCTAGGTTAACTAGCGGGCACTTGGACTATGTAGTTTTCCTAGCGGGCATTAGGATTACTTAGGTTACCTAGTGCACACTTGGACTATGTAGGTTACCTAGCGGGCACTTGGACTATGTAGGTTAACTAGAAGGCACTTGGACTATCAAGATTACCTAGCGGGCCCTTGGATTATGTAGGTTGCCAGCGGGCACTTGGACTATCTAGGTTAACGAACGTGCACTTGGACTATGTAGGTAACCTAGCGGGCACTTGGACTGTCTAGGTTACCTAGAGGGCACTTGGCCTATCTAGGTTAACGAACGGACACTTGGACTATGTAGGTTAACTAGCGGACACTTCGACTATCTAGGTTAGCTAACGGGCAATTGGACTATCTAGGTTACCCAGCGGACACTTGGACTATGTAGGTTCCCTAGCGGGCACTTGGACTATTTAGGTTACCTAGCAGGCACTTTGACTATCTAGGTTAACTAACAGGCACTTGGACTATGTAGGTTGCCTAGCGAGCACTTGGACTATATAGGTTCCCTAGCGGGCACTTGCACTATGTAGGTTCCCTATCGGGTACTTGGACTGTCTAGGTTAACTAGCGGGCAATTGGACTGTCTAGGCTACCTAGTGGGCACTTGGTCTATGTAGTTTACCTAGCAGGCACTTGGACTATGGAGGTTAACTAGCGGGCACTTGGACTGTCTAGGTAACCTAGCGGGCACTTGGACTATCTAGGTTAACGAACGGGCACTTGGACTATGTAGGTAACCTTGCGGGCACTTGGACTGTCTAGGTTACCTAGCGGGCACTTGGACTATCTAGGTTAACGAACGGGCACTTGGATATGTAGGTTACGTAGCGGGCACTTGGACTATGTAGGATCCCTATCGGACATTTGGACTACTTAGGTTAACTAGCGGGCACTTGGACTATCTAGGTCAAGTAGCGGGCCCTTGTACTATGTAGGTTAACTAGCGGGCACTTGGACTACATAGGTTAAATAGCGGACCTTGGACTATGTAGGTTAACTTGCGGGCCCTTGGACTATGTAGGTTAACTAGTGGGCACTTGGATTATCTAGGTTTCCTAGCCAGCACTCGGACTATGTACATACCCTAGCGCGCACTTGGACTATCAAGGTTACCTAGCGGGCACTTGGACTATGTACGTCCCCTAGTGGGCACTTGGACTATCTAGGTTAACTAACGGGCATTAGACTATGTAGGTTACCTAGAGGGCACTTGGACTATGTACGTCCCCTAGCGGGCACTTGGACTATCTAGGTTAACTAGAGGGCCCTTGGACGATCTAGGTTAACTAGCGGGCACTTGGACTATCTAGGTTAACTAGCGGGCACTTGGACTATCTAGATTAACTAGCGGTCCCTTGGACTATCTAGGTTAACTAGCGGGCACTTGGACTATCTAGGTTAACTAGCGGGCACTTGGACTATCTAGATTAACTAGCGGGCCCTTGGACTATCTAGGTTAACTAGCGGGCACTTGGTCTATCTAGGTTAACTAGCGGGCACTTGGACTATGTAGTTTTCCTAGCGGGCATTAGGATTACTTAGGTTACCTAGTGGGCACTTGGACTATGTAGGTTACCTATCGGGCACTTGGACTATGTAGGTTAACTAGAAGGCACTTGGACTATCAAGATTACCTAGCGGGCCCTTGGATTATGTAGGTTACCAGCGGGCACTTGGACTATCTAGGTTAACGAACGTGCACTTGGACTATGTAGGTAACCTAGCGGGCACTTGGACTGTCTAGGTTACCTAGAGGGCACTTGGCCTATCTAGGTTAACGAACGGACACTTGGACTATGTAGGTTAACTAGCGGACACTTCGACTATCTAGGTTAGCTAACGGGCAATTGGACTATCTAGGTTACCCAGCGGACACTTGGACTATGTGGGTTCCCTAGCGGGCACTTGGACTATGTAGTTTACCTAGCAGGCACTTTGACTATCTAGGTTAACTAACAGGCACTTAGACTATGTAGGTTGCCTAGCGAGCACTTGGACTATATAGGTTCCCTAGCGAGCACTTGGACTATGTAGGTTCCCTATCGGGTACTTGGACTGTCTAGGTTAACTAGCGGGCAATTGGACTGTCTAGGTTACCTAGTGGGCACTTGGACTATGTAGTTTACCTAGCAGGCACTTGGACTATGGAGGTTAACTAGCGGGCACTTGGACTGTCTAGGTAACCTAGCGGGCACTTGGACTATCTAGGTTAACGAACGGGCACTTGGATATGTAGGTTACGTAGCGGGCACTTGGACTATGTAGGATCCCTATCGGACATTTGGACTCCTTAGGTTAACTAGCGGGCACTTGGACTATCTAGGTTAACTAGCGGGCACTTGGACTATCTAGGTCAAGTAGCGGGCCCTTGTACTATGTAGGTTAACTAGCGGGCACTTGGACTATATAGGTTAAATAGCGGACCTTGGACTATGTAGGTTAACTTGCGGGCCCTTGGACTATGTAGGTTAACTAGCGGGCACTTGGATTATCTAGGTTTCCTAGCCAGCCCTCGGACTATGTACATACCCTAGCGCGCACTTGGACTATCAAGGTTACCTAGCGGGCACTTGGACTATGTACGTCCCCTAGTGGGCACTTGGACTATCTAGGTTAACTAACGGGCACTTGGAGTATATAGGTTCCCTAGCGAGCACTTGGACTATGTAGGTTCCCTATCGGGTACTTGGAGTCTAGGTTAACTAGCGGGCAATTGGACTGCCTAGGTTACCTAGTGGGCACTTGGACTATGTAGTTTACCTAGCAGGCACTTGGACTATGTAGGTAACCTAGCGGGCACTTGGACTGTCTAGGTTACCTAGCGGGCACTTTGACTATCTAGGTTAACGAACGGGCACTTGGATATGTAGGTTACGTAGCGGGCACTTGGACTATGTAGGATCCCTATCGGACATTTGGACTACTTAGGTTAACTAGCGGGCACTTGGACTATCTAGGTTAACTAGCGGGCACTTGGACTATCTAGGTGAAGTAGCGGGCCCTTGTACTATGTAGGTTAACTAGCGGGCACTTGGACTATATAGGTTAAATAGAGGACCTTGGACTATGTAGGTTAACTTGCGGGCCCTTGGACTATGTAGGTTAACTAGCGGGCACTTGGATTATCTAGGTTTCCTAGCCAGCCCTCGGACTATGTACATACCCTAGCGCGCACTTGGACTATCAAGGTTACCTAGCGGGCACTTGGACTATGTACGTCCCCTAGTGGGCACTTGGACTATCTAGGTTAACTAACGGGCACTTGGACTATGTAGGTTACCTAGCGGGCACTTGGATTATGTAGGTTAACTAGAAGGCGCTTGGACTATCAAGGTTACCTAGCGGGCCCTTGGACTATGTAGATTACCAGCGGGCACTTGGACTATCTAGGTTAATGAACGTGCACTTGGACTATGTAGGTAACCTAGTGGGCACTTGGACTGTCTAGGTTACCTAGTGGGCACTTGGCCTATCTAGGTTAACGAACGGGCACTTGGACTATGTAGGTTAACTAGCGGGCCCTTGGACTATCTAGGTTTACTAGCGGGCACTTGTACTCTCTAGGTTAACAAGCGGGCACTTGGACAATCTAGGTTAACTAGCGGGCATTTGGATTATGTAGGTTAACTAGCGGACCCGTCGACTATCTAGGTTAGCTAACGGGCAATTGGACTATCTAGGTTACCTAGTGGGCACTTCGACTACGTAGGTTCCCTAGCGGGCACTTGGACTATTTAGGTTACCTAGCAGGCACTTTGACTATCTAGGTTAACTAACGGGCACTTGGACTATGTAGGTTGCTTAGCGAGCACTTGGACTATGTAGATTCCCTAGGGGGCACTTGGACTATGTATGTCCCCAAGCGGGCACTAGGACAATCTAGGTTAACTATTGGGCCCTTGGACTATGTAGGTTAACTATCGGGCACTTGGATTATCTAAGTTAACCAGCGGGCACTTGGACGATCTAGGTTAACTAGCGGGCACTTGGACTATATAGGTTAATTAGTGGGCACTTGGACTATCTAGATTAACTAGCGGGCCCTTGGACTATCTAGGTTTACTAGCGGGCACTTGGACTATCTAGGTTAACAAGCGGGAACTTGGACTATCTAGGTTAACTAGCGGGCATTTGGATTATTTAGGTTACATAGTGGGCACTTGGACTATGGATGTTACCTAGCGGGCACTTGGACTATGTTGGTTAACTAGAAGGCACTTGGACTATCAAGGTTACCTAGCGGGCACTTGGACTGTCTAGGTTACCTAGCGGGCACTTGGACTATGTAGTTTTCCTAGCAGGCATTAGGATTACTTAGGTTACCTAGTGGGCACTTGGACTATGTAGGTTACCTAGCGGGCACAAGGACTATGTAGGTTAACTAGAAGGCACTTGGACTATCAAGATTACCTAGCGGGCCCTTGGATTATGTAGGTTGCCAGCGGGCACTTGGACTATCTAGGTTAACGAACGTGCACTTGGACTATGTAGGTAACCTAGCGGGCACTTGGACTGTCTAGGTTACCTAGAGGGCACTTGGCCTATCTAGGTTAACGAACGGACACTTGGACTATGTAGGTTAACTAGCGGACACTTCGACTATCTAGGTTAGCTAACCGGCAATTGGACTATCTAGGTTACCTAGCGGACACTTGGACTATGTAGGTTCCCTAGCGGGCACTTGGACTATTTAGGTTACCTAGCAGGCACTTTGACTATCTAGGTTAACTAACAGGCACTTGGACTATGTAGGTTGCCTAGCGAGCACTTGGACTATATAGGTTCCCTAGCGAGCACTTGGACTATGTAGGTTCCCTATCGGGTACTTGGACTGTCTAGGTTAACTAGCGGGCAATTGGACTGTCTAGGTTACCTAGTGGGCACGTGGACTATGTAGTTTACCTAGCAGGCACTTGGACTATGGAGGTTAACTAGCGGGCACTTGGACTGTCTAGGTAACCTAGCGGGCACTTGGACTATCTAGGTTAACGAACGGGCACTTGGACTATGTAGGTAACCTAGCGGGCACTTGGACTGTCTAGGTTACCTAGCGGGCACTTGGACTATCTAGGTTAACGAACGGGCACTTGGATATGTAGGTTACGTAGCGGGCACTTGGACTATGTAGGATCCCTATCGGACATTTGGACTACTTAGGTTAACTAGCGGGCACTTGGACTATCTAGGTTAACTAGCGGGCACTTGGACTGTCTAGGTCAAGTAGCGGGCCCTTGTACTATGTAGGTTAACTAGCGGGCACTTGGACTATATAGGTTAAATAGCGGACCTTGGACTATGTAGGTTAACTTGCGGGCCCTTGGACTATGTAGGGTAACTAGTGGGCACTTGGACTATATAGGTTAAATAGCGGACCTTGGACTATGTAGGTTAACTTGCGGGCCCTTGGACTATGTAGGTTAACTAGTGGGCACTTGGATTATCTAGGTTTCCTAGCCAGCACACGGACTATGTACATACCCTAGCGCGCACTTGGACTATCAAGGTTACCTAGCGGGCACTTGGACTATGTACGTCCCCTAGTGTGCACTTGGACTATCTAGGTTAACTAACGGGCATTGGACTATGCAGGTTACCTAGAGGGCACTTGGACTATGTACATCCCCTAGCGGGCACTTGGACTATCTAGGTTAACTAGAGGGCCCTTGGACGATCTAGGTTAACTAGCGGGCACTTGGACTATCTAGGTTAACTAGCGGGCACTTGGACTATCTAGATTAACTAGCGGTCCCTTGGACTATCTAGGTTAACTAGCGGGCACTTGGACTATCTAGGTTAACTAGCGGGCACTTGGACTATCTAGATTAACTAGCGGGCCCTTGGACTATCTAGGTTTACTAGTGGGCACTTGGACTATATAGGTTAACTAGCGGGCACTTGGACTATGTTGTTTTCCTAGCGGGCATTAGGATTACTTAGGTTACCTAGTGGGCACTTGGACTATGTAGGTTACCTAGCGGGCACTTGGACTATGTAGGTTAACTAGAAGGCACTTGGACTATCAAGATTACCTAGCGGGCCCTTGGATTATGTAGGTTACCAGCGGGCACTTGGACTATCTAGGTTAACGAACGTGCACTTGGACTATGTAGGTAACCTAGCGGGCACTTGGACTGTCTAGGTTACCTAGAGGGCACTTGGCCTATCTAGGTTAACGAACGGACACTTGGACTATGTAGGTTAACTGGCGGGCATTTGGATTATTTAGGTTACATAGTGGGCACTTGGACTATGTATGTTACCTAGCGGGCACTTGGACTATGTAGGTTAACTAGAAAGCACTTGGACTATCAAGGTTACCTAGCGGGCACTTGGACTGTCTAGGTTACCTAGCGGGCACTTGGACTATGTAGTATTCCTAGCGGGCATTAGGATTACTTAGGTTACCTAGTGGGCACTTGACTATGTAGGTTACCTAGCGGGCACTTGGACTATGTACGTCCCCTAGTGGGCACTTGGACTATCTAGGTAAACTAACGGGCATTGGACTATGTAGGTTACCTAGAGGGCACTTGGACTATGTACGTCCCCTAGCGGGCACTTGGACTATCTAGGTTAACTAGAGGGCCCTTGGACGATCTAGGTTAACTAGCGGGCACTTGGACTATCTAGGTTAACTAGCGGGCACTTGGACTATCTAGATTAACTAGCGGTCCCTTGGACTATCTAGGTTAACTAGCGGGCACTTGGACTATCTGGGTTAACTAGCGGGCACTTGGACTATCTAGATTAACTAGCGGGCCCTTGGACTATCTAGGTTTACTAGCGGGCACTTGGACTATTTAGGTTAACTAGCGGGCACTTGGACTATGTAGTTTTCCTAGCGGGCATTAGGATTACTTAGGTTACCTAGTGGGCACTTGGACTATGTAGGTTACCTAGCGGGCACTTGGACTATGTAGGTTAACTAGAAGGCACTTGGACTATCAAGATTACCTAGCGGGCCCTTGGATTATGTAGGTTGCCAGCGGGCACTTGGACTATCTAGGTTAACGAACGTGCACTTGGACTATGTAGGTAACCTAGCGGGCACTTGGACTGTCTATGTTACCTAGAGGGCACTTGGCCTATCTAGGTTAACGAACGGACACTTGGACTATGTAGGTTAACTAGCGGACACTTCGATTATCTAGGTTAGCTAACGGGCAATTGGACTATCTAGGTTACCCAGCGGACACTTGGACTATGTGGGTTCCCTAGCGGGCACTTGGACTATGTAGTTTACCTAGCAGGCACTTTGACTATCTAGGTTAACTAACAGGCACTTAGACTATGTAGGTTGCCTAGCGAGCACTTGGACTATATAGGTTCCCTAGCGAGCACTAGGACTATGTAGGTTCCCTATCGGGTACTTGGACTGTCTAGGTTAACTAGCGGGCAATTGGACTGTCTAGGTTACCTAGTGGGCACTTGGACTATGTAGTTTACCTAGCAGGCACTTGGACTATGGAGGTTAACTAGCGGGCACTGGGACTCTCTAGGTAACCTAGCGGGCACTTGGACTATCTAGGTTAACGAACGGGCACTTGGACTATGTAGGTAACCTAGCGGGCACTTGGACTGTCTAGGTTACCTAGCGGGCACTTGGACTATCTAGGTTAATGAACGGGTACTTGGATATGTAGGTTACGTAGCGGGCACTTGGACTATGTAGGATCCCTATCGGACATTTGGACTACTTAGGTTAACTAGCGGGCACTTGGACTATCTAGGTTAACTAGCGGGCACTTGGACTGTCTAGGTCAAGTAGCGGGCCCTTGTACTATGTAGGTTAACTAGCGGGCACTTGGACTATATAGGTTAAATAGCGGACCTTGGACTATGTAGGTTAACTTGCGGGCCCTTGGACTATGTAGGTTAACTAGTGGGCACTTGGATTATCTAGGTTTCCTAGCCAGCACACGGACTATGTACATACCCTAGCGCGCACTTGGACTATCAAGGTTACCTAGCGGGCACTTGGACTATGTACGTCCCCTAGTGTGCACTTGGACTATCTAGGTTAACTAACGGGCATTGGACTATGCAGGTTACCTAGAGGGCACTTGGACTATGTACATCCCCTAGCGGGCACTTGGACTATCTAGGTTAACTAGAGGGCCCTTGGACGATCTAGGTTAACTAGCGGGCACTTGGACTATCTAGGTTAACTAGCGGGCACTTGGACTATCTAGATTAACTAGCGGTCCCTTGGACTATCTAGGTTAACTAGCGGGCACTTGGACTATCTAGGTTAACTAGCGGGCACTTGGACTATCTAGATTAACTAGCGGGCCCTTGGACTATCTAGGTTTACTAGTGGGCACTTGGACTATATAGGTTAACTAGCGGGCACTTGGACTATGTTGTTTTCCTAGCGGGCATTAGGATTACTTAGGTTACCTAGTGGGCACTTGGACTATGTAGGTTACCTAGCGGGCACTTGGACTATGTAGGTTAACTAGAAGGCACTTGGACTATCAAGATTACCTAGCGGGCCCTTGGATTATGTAGGTTACCAGCGGGCACTTGGACTATCTAGGTTAACGAACGTGCACTTGGACTATGTAGGTAACCTAGCGGGCACTTGGACTGTCTAGGTTACCTAGAGGGCACTTGGCCTATCTAGGTTAACGAACGGACACTTGGACTATGTAGGTTAACTGGCGGGCATTTGGATTATTTAGGTTACATAGTGGGCACTTGGACTATGTATGTTACCTAGCGGGCACTTGGACTATGTAGGTTAACTAGAAAGCACTTGGACTATCAAGGTTACCTAGCGGGCACTTGGACTGTCTAGGTTACCTAGCGGGCACTTGGACTATGTAGTATTCCTAGCGGGCATTAGGATTACTTAGGTTACCTAGTGGGCACTTGACTATGTAGGTTACCTAGCGGGCACTTGGACTATGTACGTCCCCTAGTGGGCACTTGGACTATCTAGGTAAACTAACGGGCATTGGACTATGTAGGTTACCTAGAGGGCACTTGGACTATGTACGTCCCCTAGCGGGCACTTGGACTATCTAGGTTAACTAGAGGGCCCTTGGACGATCTAGGTTAACTAGCGGGCACTTGGACTATCTAGGTTAACTAGCGGGCACTTGGACTATCTAGATTAACTAGCGGTCCCTTGGACTATCTAGGTTAACTAGCGGGCACTTGGACTATCTGGGTTAACTAGCGGGCACTTGGACTATCTAGATTAACTAGCGGGCCCTTGGACTATCTAGGTTTACTAGCGGGCACTTGGACTATTTAGGTTAACTAGCGGGCACTTGGACTATGTAGTTTTCCTAGCGGGCATTAGGATTACTTAGGTTACCTAGTGGGCACTTGGACTATGTAGGTTACCTAGCGGGCACTTGGACTATGTAGGTTAACTAGAAGGCACTTGGACTATCAAGATTACCTAGCGGGCCCTTGGATTATGTAGGTTGCCAGCGGGCACTTGGACTATCTAGGTTAACGAACGTGCACTTGGACTATGTAGGTAACCTAGCGGGCACTTGGACTGTCTATGTTACCTAGAGGGCACTTGGCCTATCTAGGTTAACGAACGGACACTTGGACTATGTAGGTTAACTAGCGGACACTTCGATTATCTAGGTTAGCTAACGGGCAATTGGACTATCTAGGTTACCCAGCGGACACTTGGACTATGTGGGTTCCCTAGCGGGCACTTGGACTATGTAGTTTACCTAGCAGGCACTTTGACTATCTAGGTTAACTAACAGGCACTTAGACTATGTAGGTTGCCTAGCGAGCACTTGGACTATATAGGTTCCCTAGCGAGCACTAGGACTATGTAGGTTCCCTATCGGGTACTTGGACTGTCTAGGTTAACTAGCGGGCAATTGGACTGTCTAGGTTACCTAGTGGGCACTTGGACTATGTAGTTTACCTAGCAGGCACTTGGACTATGGAGGTTAACTAGCGGGCACTGGGACTCTCTAGGTAACCTAGCGGGCACTTGGACTATCTAGGTTAACGAACGGGCACTTGGACTATGTAGGTAACCTAGCGGGCACTTGGACTGTCTAGGTTACCTAGCGGGCACTTGGACTATCTAGGTTAATGAACGGGTACTTGGATATGTAGGTTACGTAGCGGGCACTTGGACTATGTAGGATCCCTATCGGACATTTGGACTACTTAGGTTAACTAGAGGGCACTTGGACTATCTAGGTTAACTAGCGGGCACTTGGACTATCTAGGTGAAGTAGCGGGCCCTTGTCCTATGTAGGTTAACTAGCGGGCACTTGGACTATATAGGTAAAATAGCGGACCTTGGACTATGTAGGTTAACTTGCGGGCCCTTGGACTATGTAGGTTAACGAGTGGGCACTTGGATTATCTAGGTTTCCTAGCCAGCACTCGGACTATGTACATACCCTAGCGCGCACTTGGACTATCAAGGTTACCTAGCGGGCACTTGGACTATGTACGTCCCCTAGTGGGCACTTGGACTATCTAGGTTAACTAACGGGCATTGGACTATGTAGGTTACCTAGAGGGCACTTGGACTATGTACATCCCCTAGCGGGCACTTGGACTATCTAGGTTAACTAGAGGGCCCTTGGACGATCTAGGTTAACTAGCGGACACTTGGACTATCTAGGTTAACTAGCGGGCACTTGGACTATCTAGGTTAACTAGCGGGCACTTGGACTATCTAGGTTAACTAGCGGGCCCTTGAACTATCTAGGTTTACTAGCGGGCACTTGGACTATCTAGGTTAACTAGCGGGCACTTGGACTATGTAGTTTTCCTAGCGGGCATTAGGATTACTTAGGTTACCTAGTGGGCACTTGGACTATGTAGGTTACCTAGCGGGCACTTGGACTATGTAGGTTAACTAGAAGGCACTTGGACTATCAAGATTACCTAGCGGGCCCTTGGATTATGTAGGTTACCAGCGGGCACTTGGACTATCTAGGTTAACGAACGTGCACTTGGACTATGTAGGTAACCTAGCGGGCACTTGGACTGTCTAGGTTACCTAGAGGGCACTTGGCCTATCTAGGTTAACGAACGGACACTTGGACTATGTAGGTTAACTAGCGGGCATTTGGATTATTTAGGTTACATAGTGGGCACTTGGACTATGTATGTTACCTAGAGGGCACTTGGACTATGTAGGTTAACTAGAAGGCACTTGGACTATCAAGGTTACCTAGCGGGCACTTGGACTGTCTAGGTTACCTAGCGGGCACTTGGACTATGTAGTTTTCCTAGCGGGCATTAGGATTACTTAGGTTACCTACTGGGCACTTGGACTATGTACATACCCTAGGGGGCACTTGGACTATCTAGGTTACCTAGCGGGCACTTGGACTATGTACGTCCCCTAGCGGGCACTTGGACTATCTAGGTTAACTAGAGGGCCCTTGGACGATCTAGGTTAACTAGCGGGCACTTGGACTATCTAGGTTAACTAGCGGGCACTTGGACTATCTAGATTAACTAGCGGTCCCTTGGACTATCTAGGTTAACTAGCGGGCACTTGGACTATCTAGGTTAACTAGCGGGCACTTGGACTATCTAGGTTAACTAGCGGGCCCTTGGACTATGTAGTTTTCCTAGCGGGCATTAGGATTACTTAGGTTACCTAGTGGGCACTTGGACTATGTAGGTTACCTAGCGGGCACTTGGACTATGTAGGTTAACTAGAAGGCACTTGGACTACCAAGATTACCTAGCGGGCCCTTGGACTATGTAGATTACCAGCGGGCACTTGGACTATCTAGGTTAATGAACGTGCACTTGGACTATGTAGGTAAACTAGTGGGCACTTGGACTGTATTGGTTACCTAGTGGGCACTTGGCCTATCTAGGTTAACGAACGGGCACTTGGACTATGTAGGTTAACTAGCGGGCCCTTGGACTATCTAGGTTTACTAGCGGGCACTTGTACTCTCTAGGTTAACAAGCGGGCACTTGGACAATCTAGGTTAACTAGCGGGCATTTGGATTATGTAGGTTAACTAGGGGACACTTCGACTATCTAGGTTAGCTAACGTACAATTGGACTATCTAGGTTACCTAGTGGGCACTTCGACTACGTAGGTTCCCTAGCGGGCACTTGGACTATTTAGGTTACCTAGCAGGCACTTTGACTATCTAGGTTAACCAACGGGCACTTGGACTATGTAGGTTGCTTAGCGAGCACTTGGACTATGTAGATTCCCTAGGGGGCACTTGGACTATGTATGTCCCCAAGCGGGCACTAGGACAATCTAGGTTAACTATTGGGCCCTTGGACTATGTAGGTTAACTATCGGGCACTTGGATTATCTAAGTTAACCAGCGGGCACTTGGACGATCTAGGTTAACTAGCGGGCACTTGGAATATATAGGTTAACTAGTGGGCACTTGGACTATCTACATTAACTAGCGGGCCCTTGGACTATCTAGGTTAACTAGCGGGCACTTGGACTATCTAGGTTAACTAGCGGGCACAGGACTATGTAGATTAACTAGCGGGCGCTTGGACTATCTAGGTTTACTAGCGGGCACTTGGACTATCTAGGTTAACAAGCGGGCACTTGGACTATCTAGGTTAACTAGCGGGCATTTGGATTATTTAGGTTACATAGTGGGCACTTGGACTATGGATGTTACCTAGCGGGCACTTGGACTGTCTAGGTAACCTAGCGGGCACTTGGACTATCTAGGTTAACGAACGGGCACTTGGACTATGTAGGTAACCTAGCGGGCACTTGGACTGTCTAGGTTACCTAGCGGGCACTTGGACTATCTAGGTTAACGAACGGGCACTTGGACTATCTAGGTTAACTAGCGGGCACTTGGACTATCTAGGTTAACTAGCGGGCCCTTGGACTATGTAGTTTTCCTAGCGGGCATTAGGATTACTTAGGTTACCTAGTGGGCACTTGGACTATGTAGGTTACCTAGCGGGCACTTGGACTATGTAGGTTAACTAGAAGGCACTTGGACTACCAAGATTACCTAGCGGGCCCTTGGACTATGTAGATTACCAGCGGGCACTTGGACTATCTAGGTTAATGAACGTGCACTTGGACTATGTAGGTAACCTAGTGGGCACTTGGACTGTATTGGTTACCTAGTGGGCACTTGGCCTATCTAGGTTAACGAACGGGCACTTGGACTATGTAGGTTAACTAGCGGGCCCTTGGACTATCTAGGTTTACTAGCGGGCACTTGTACTCTCTAGGTTAACAAGCGGGCACTTGGACAATCTAGGTTAACTAGCGGGCATTTGGATTATGTAGGTTAACTAGGGGACACTTCGACTATCTAGGTTAGCTAACGTACAATTGGACTATCTAGGTTACCTAGTGGGCACTTCGACTACGTAGGTTCCCTAGCGGGCACTTGGACTATTTAGGTTACCTAGCAGGCACTTTGACTATCTAGGTTAACCAACGGGCACTTGGACTATGTAGGTTGCTTAGCGAGCACTTGGACTATGTAGATTCCCTAGGGGGCACTTGGACTATGTATGTCCCCAAGCGGGCACTAGGACAATCTAGGTTAACTATTGGGCCCTTGGACTATGTAGGTTAACTATCGGGCACTTGGATTATCTAAGTTAACCAGCGGGCACTTGGACGATCTAGGTTAACTAGCGGGCACTTGGAATATATAGGTTAACTACTGGGCACTTGGACTATCTACATTAACTAGCGGGCCCTTGGACTATCTAGGTTAACTAGCGGGCACTTGGACTATCTAGGTTAACTAGCGGGCACAGGACTATGTAGATTAACTAGCGGGCCCTTGGACTATCTAGGTTTACTAGCGGGCACTTGGACTATCTAGGTTAACAAGCGGGCACTTGGACTATCTAGGTTAACTAGCGGGCATTTGGATTATTTAGGTTACATAGTGGGCACTTGGACTATGGATGTTACCTAGCGGGCACTTGGACTATGTTGGTTAACTAGAAGGCACTTGGACTATCAAGGTTACCTAGCGGGCACTTGGACTGTCTAGGTAACCTAGCGGGCACTTGGACTATCTAGGTTAACGAACGGGCACTTGGACTATGTAGGTAACCTAGCGGGCACTTGGACTGTCTAGGTTACCTAGCGGGCACTTGGACTATCTAGGTTAACGAACGGGCACTTGGACTATCTAGGTTAACTAGCGGGCACTTGGACTATCTAGGTTAACTAGCGGGCCCTTGGACTATGTAGTTTTCCTAGCGGGCATTAGGATTATTTAGGTTACCTAGTGGGCACTTGGACTATGTAGGTTACCTAGCGGGCACTTGGACTATGTAGGTTAACTAGAAGGCACTTGGACTATCAAGATTACCTAGCGGGCCCTTGGACTATGTAGATTACCAGCGGGCACTTGGACTATCTAGGTTAATGAACGTGCACTTGGACTATGTAGGTAACCTAGTGGGCACTTGGACTGTATTGGTTACCTAGTGGGCACTTGGCCTATCTAGGTTAACGAACGGGCACTTGGACTATGTAGGTTAACTAGCGGGCCCTTGGACTATCTAGGTTTACTAGCGGGCACTTGTACTCTCTAGGTTAACAAGCGGGCACTTGGACAATCTAGGTTAACTAGCGGGCATTTGGATTATGTAGGTTAACTAGGGGACACTTCGACTATCTAGGTTAGCTAACGTACAATTGGACTATCTAGGTTACCTAGTGGGCACTTCGACTACGTAGGTTCCCTAGCGGGCACTTGGACTATTTAGGTTACCTAGCAGGCACTTTGACTATCTAGGTTAACCAACGGGCACTTGGACTATGTAGGTTGCTTAGCGAGCACTTGGACTATGTAGATTCCCTAGGGGGCACTTGGACTATGTATGTCCCCAAGCGGGCACTAGGACAATCTAGGTTAACTATTGGGCCCTTGGATTATGTAGGTTAACTATCGGGCACTTGGATTATCTAAGTTAACCAGCGGGCACTTGGACGATCTAGGTTAACTAGCGGGCACTTGGACTATATAGGTTAACTAGTGGGCACTTGGACTATCTAGATTAACTAGCGGGCCCTTGGACTATCTAGGTTAACTAGCGGGCACTTGGACTATCTAGGTTAACTAGCGGGCACAGGACTATGTAGATTAACTAGCGGGCCCTTGGACTATCTAGGTTTACTAGCGGGCACTTGGACTATCTAGGTTAACAAGCGGGTACTTGGACTATCTAGGTTAACTAGCGGGCATTTGGATTATTTAGGTTACATAGTGGGCACTTGGACTATGGATGTTACCTAGCGGGCACTTGGACTATGTTGGATAACTAGAAGGCACTTGGACTATCAAGGTTACCTAGCGGGCACTTGGACTGTCTAGGTTACCTAGCGGGCACTTGGACTATTTAGTTTTCCTAGCGGGCATTAGGATTACTTAGGTTACCTAGTGGGCACTTGGACTATGTAGGTTACCTAGCGGGCACTTGGACTGTGTAGGTTAACTAGAAGGCACTTGGACTATCAAGATTACCTAGCGGGCCCTTGGATTATGTAAGTTGCCAGCGGGCACTTGGACTATCTAGGTTAACGAACGTGCACTTGGACTATGTAGGTAACCTAGCGGGCACTTGGACTGTCTAGGTTACCTAGAGGGCACTTGGCCTATCTAGGTTAACGAACGGACACTTGGACTATGTAGGTTAACTAACGGACACTTCGACTATCTAGGTTAGCTAACGGGCAATTGGACTATCTAGGTTACCTAGCGGACACTTGGACTATGTAGGTTCCCTAGCAGGCACTTGGACTATTTAGGTTACCTAGCAGGCACTTTGACTATCTAGGTTAACTAACAGGCACTTGGACTATGTAGGTTGCCTAGTGAGCACTTGGACTATATAGGTTCCCTAGCGAGCACTTGGACTATGTAGGTTCCCTATCGGGTACTTGGACTGTCTAGGTTAACTAGCGGGCAATTGGACTGTCTAGGTTACCTAGTGGGCACTTGGACTATGTAGTTTACCTAGCAGGCACTTGGACTATGGAGGTTAACTAGCGGGCACTTGGACTGTCTAGGTAACCTAGCGGGCACTTGGACTATCTAGGTTAACGAACGGGCACTTGGACTATGTAGGTAACCTAGCGGGCACTTGGACTGTCTAGGTTACCTAGCGGGCACTTGGACTATCTAGGTTAACGAACGGGCACTTGGATATGTAGGTTACGTAGCGGGCACTTGGACTATGTAGGATCCCTATCGGACATTTGGACTACTTAGGTTAACTAGCGGGCACTTGGACTATCTAGGTTAACTAGCGGGCACTTGGACTGTCTAGGTCAAGTAGCGGGCCCTTGTACTATGTAGGTTAACTAGCGGGCACTTGGACTATATAGGTTAAATAGCGGACCTTGGACTATGTAGGTTAACTTGCGGGCCCTTGGACTATGTAGGTTAACTAGTGGGCACTTGGATTATCTAGGTTTCCTAGCCAGCACTCGGACTATGTACATACCCTAGCGCGCACTTGGACTATCAAGGTTACCTAGCGGGCACTTGGACTATGTACGTCCCCTAGTGTGCACTTGGACTATCTAGGTTAACTAACGGGCATTGGACTATGCAGGTTACCTAGAGGGCACTTGGACTACGTACATCCCCTAGCGGGCACTTGGACTATCTAGGTTAACTAGAGGGCCCTTGGACGATCTAGGTTAACTAGCGGGCACTTGGACTATCTAGGTTAACTAGCGGGCACTTGGACTATCTAGATTAACTAGCGGTCCCTTGGACTATCTAGGTTAACTAGCGGGCACTTGGACTATCTAGGTTAACTAGCGGGCACTTGGACTATCTAAATTAACTAGCGGGCCCTTGGACTATCTAGGTTTACTAGTGGGCACTTGGACTATCTAGGTTAACTAGCGGGCACTTGGACTATGTAGTTTTCCTAGCGGGCATTAGGATTACTTAGGTTACCTAGTGGGCACTTGGACTATGTAGGTTACCTAGCGGGCACTTGGACTATGTAGGTTAACTAGAAGTCACTTGGACTATCAAGATTACCTAGCGGGCCCTTGGATTATGTAGGTTACCAGCGGGCACTTGGACTATCTAGGTTAACGAACGTGCACTTGGATTATGTAGGTAACCTAGCGGGCACTTGGACTGTCTAGGTTACCTAGAGGGCACTTGGCCTATCTAGGTTAACGAACGGACACTTGGACTATGTAGGTTAACTAGCGGGCATTTGGATTATTTAGGTTACATAGTGGGCACTTGGACTATGTATGTTACCTAGCGGGCACTTGGACTATGTAGGTTAACTAGAAGGCACTTGGACTATCAAGGTTACCTAGGGGGCACTTGGACTGTCTAGGTTACCAAGCGGGCACTTGGACTATGTAGTTTTCCTAGCGGGCATTAGGATTACTTAGGTTACCTAGTGGGCACTTGACTATGTAGGTTACCTATCGGGCACTTGGACTATGTACGTGCCCTAGTGGGCACTTGGACTATCTAGGTTAACTAACGGGCATTGGACTATGTAGGTTACCTAGAGGGCACTTGGACTATGTACATCCCCTAGCGGGCACTTGGACTATCTAGGTTAACTAGAGGGCCCTTGGACGATCTAGGTTAACTAGCGGGCACTTGGACTATCTAGGTTAACTAGCGGGCACTTGGACTATCTAGATTAACTAGCGCTCCCTTGGACTATCTAGGTTAACTAGCGGGCACTTGGACTATCTAGGTTAACTAGCGGGCACTTGGACTGTCTAGATTAACTAGCGGGCCCTTGGACTATCTAGGTTTACTAGTGGGCACTTGGACTATCTAGGTTAACTAGCGGGCACTTGGACTATGTAGTTTTCCTAGCGGGCATTAGGATTACTTAGGTTACCTAGTGGGCACTTGGACTATGTAGGTTACCTAGCGGGCACTTGGACTATGTAGGTTAACTAGAAGGCACTTGGACTATCAAGATTACCTAGCGGGCCCTTGGATTATGTAGGTTACCAGCGGGCACTTGGACTATCTAGGTTAACGAACGTGTACTTGGATTATGTAGGTAACCTAGCGGGCATTTGGACTGTCTAGGTTACCTAGAGGGCACTTGGCCTATCTAGGTTAACGAACGGACACTTGGACTATGTAGGTTAACTAGCGGGCATTTGGATTATTTAGGTTACATAGTGGGCACTTGGACTATGTATGTTACCTAGCGGGCACTTGGACTATGTAGGTTAACTAGAAGGCACTTGGACTATCAAGGTTACCTAGCGGGCACTTGGACTGTCTAGGTTACCTAGCGGGCACTTGGACTATGTAGTTTTCCTAGCGGGCATTAGGATTACTTAGGTTACCTAGTGGGCACTTGACTATGTAGGTTACCTAGCGGGCACTTGGACTATGTACGTCCCCTAGTGGGCACTTGGACTATCTAGGTTAACTAACGGGCATTGGACTATGTAGGTTACCTAGAGGGCACTTGGACTATGTACGTCCCCTAGCGGGCACTTGGACTATCTAGGTTAACTAGAGGGCCCTTGGACGATCTAGGTTAACTAGCGGGCACTTGGACTATCTAGGTTAACTAGCGGGCACTTGAACTATCTAGATTAACTAGCGGTCCCTTGGACTATCTAGGTTAACTAGCGGGCACTTGGACTATCTGGGTTAACTAGCGGGCACTTGGACTATCTAGATTAACTAGCGGGCCCTTGGACTATCTAGGTTTACTAGTGGGCACTTGGACTATTTAGGTTAACTAGCGGGCACTTGGACTATGTAGTTTTCCTAGCGGGCATTAGGATTACTTAGGTTACCTAGTGGTCACTTGGACTATGTAGGTTACCTAGCGGGCACTTGGACTATGTAGGTTAACTAGAAGGCACTTGGACTATCAAGATTACCTAGCGGGCCCTTGGATTATGTAGGTTACCAGCGGGCACTTGGACTATCTAGGTTAATGAACGTGCACTTGGACTATGTAGGTAACCTAGCGGGCACTTGGACTGTCTAGGTTACCTAGAGGGCACTTGGCCTATCTAGGTTAACGAACGGACACTTGGACTATGTAGGTTAACTAGCGGACACTTCGACTATCTAGGTTAGCTAACGGGCAATTGGACTATCTAGGTTACCCAGCGGACACTTGGACTATGTGGGATCCCTAGCGGGCACTTGGACTATGTAGTTTACCTAGCAGGCACTTTGACTATCTAGGTTAACTAACAGGCACTTAGACTATGTAGGTTGCCTAGCGAGCACTTGGACAATATAGGTTCCCTAGCGAGCACTTGGACTATGTAGGTTCCCTATCGGGTACTTGGACTGTCTAGGTTAACTAGCGGGCAATTGGACTGTCTAGGTTACCTAGTGGGCACTTGGACTATGTAGTTTACCTAGCAGGCACTTGGACTATGGAGGTTAACTAGCGGGCACTTGGACTGTCTAGGTAACCTAGCGGGCACTTGGACTATCTAGGTTAACGAACGGGCACTTGGACTATGTAGGTAACCTAGCGGGCACTTGGACTGTCTAGGTTACCTAGCGGGCACTTGGACTATCTAGGTTAACGAACGGGCACTTGGATATGTAGGTTACGTAGCGGGCACTTGGACTATGTAGGATCCCTATCGGACATTTGGACTACTTAGATTAACTAGCGGGCACTTGGACTATCTAGGTTAACTAGCGGGCACTTGGACTATCTAGGTCAAGTAGCGGGCCCTTGTACTATGTAGGTTAACTAGCGGGCACTTGGACTATATAGGTTAAATAGCGGACCTTGGACTATGTAGGTTAACTTGCGGGCCCTTGGACTATGTAGGTTAACTAGTAGGCACTTGGATTATCTAGGTTTCCTATCCAGCACTCGGACTATGTACATACTCTAGCGCGCACTTGGACTATCAAGGTTACCTAGCGGGCACTTGGACTATGTACGTCCCCTAGTGGGCACTTGGACTATCTAGGTTAACTAACGGGCATTGGACTATGCAGGTTACCTAGAGGGCACTTGGACTATGTACATCCCCTAGCGGGCACTTGGACTATCTAGGTTAACTAGAGGGCCCTTGGACGATCTAGGTTAACTAGCGGGCACTTGGACTATCTAGGTTAACTAGCGGGCACTTGGACTATCTAGATTAACTAGCGGTCCCTTGGACTATCTAGGTTAACTAGCGGGCACTTGGACTATCTAGGTTAACTAGCGGGCACTTGGACTATCTAAATTAACTAGCGGGCCCTTGGACTATCTAGGTTTACTAGTGGGCACTTGGACTATCTAGGTTAACTAGCGGGCACTTGGACTATGTAGTTTTCCTAGCGGGCATTAGGATTACTTAGGTTACCTAGTGGGCACTTGGACTATGTAGGTTACCTAGCGGGCACTTGGACTATGTAGGTTAACTAGAAGGCACTTGGACTATCAAGATTACCTAGCGGGCCCTTGGATTATGTAGGTTACCAGCGGGCACTTGGACTATCTAGGTTAACGAATGTGCACTTGGATTATGTAGGTAACCTAGCGGGCACTTGGACTGTCTAGGTTACCTAGAGGACACTTGGCCTATCTAGGTTAACGAACGGACACTTGGACTATGTAGGTTAACTAGCGGGCATTTGGATTATTTAGGTTACATAGTGGGCACTTGGACTATGTATGTTACCTAGCGGGCACTTGGACTATGTAGGTTAACTAGAAGGCACTTGGACTATCAAGGTTACCTAGCGGGCACTTGGACTGTCTAGGTTACCTAGCGGGCACTTGGACTATGTAGTTTTCCTAGCGGGCATTAGGATTACTTAGGTTACCTAGTGGGCACTTGACTATGTAGGTTACCTAGCGGGCACTTGGACTATGTACGTTCCCTAGTGGGCACTTGGACTATCTAGGTTAACTAACGGGCATTGGACTATGTAGGTTACCTAGAGGGCACTTGGACTATGTACGTCCCCTAGCGGGCACTTGGACTATCTAGGTTAACTAGAGGGCCCTTGGACGATCTAGGTTAACTAGCGGGCACTTGGACTATCTAGGTTAACTAGCGGGCACTTGAACTATCTAGATTAACTAGCGGTCCCTTGGACTATCTAGGTTAACTAGCGGGCACTTGGACTATCTGGGTTAACTAGCGGGCACTTGGACTATCTAGATTAACTAGCGGGCCCTTGGACTATCTAGGTTTACTAGTGGGCACTTGGACTATTTAGGTTAACTAGCGGGCACTTGGACTATGTAGTTTTCCTAGCGGGCATTAGGATTACTTAGGTTACCTAGTGGTCACTTGGACTATGTAGGTTACCTAGCGGGCACTTGGACTATGTAGGTTAACTAGAAGGCACTTGGACTATCAAGATTACCTAGCGGGCCCTTGGATTATGTAGGTTACCAGCGGGCACTTGGACTATCTAGGTTAATGAACGTGCACTTGGACTATGTAGGTAACCTAGCGGGCACTTGGACTGTCTAGGTTACCTAGAGGGCACTTGGCCTATCTAGGTTAACGAACGGACACTTGGACTATGTAGGTTAACTAGCGGACACTTCGACTATCTAGGTTAGCTAACGGGCAATTGGACTATCTAGGTTACCCAGCGGACACTTGGACTATGTGGGATCCCTAGCGGGCACTTGGACTATGTAGTTTACCTAGCAGGCACTTTGACTATCTAGGTTAACTAACAGGCACTTAGACTATGTAGGTTGCCTAGCGAGCACTTGGACAATATAGGTTCCCTAGCGAGCACTTGGACTATGTAGGTTCCCTATCGGGTACTTGGACTGTCTAGGTTAACTAGCGGGCAATTGGACTGTCTAGGTTACCTAGTGGGCACTTGGACTATGTAGTTTACCTAGCAGGCACTTGGACTATGGAGGTTAACTAGCGGGCACTTGGACTGTCTAGGTAACCTAGCGGGCACTTGGACTATCTAGGTTAACGAACGGGCACTTGGACTATGTAGGTAACCTAGCGGGCACTTGGACTGTCTAGGTTACCTAGCGGGCACTTGGACTATCTAGGTTAACGAACGGGCACTTGGATATGTAGGTTACGTAGCGGGCACTTGGACTATGTAGGATCCCTATCGGACATTTGGACTACTTAGATTAACTAGCGGGCACTTGGACTATCTAGGTTAACTAGCGGGCACTTGGACTATCTAGGTCAAGTAGCGGGCCCTTGTACTATGTAGGTTAACTAGCGGGCACTTGGACTATATAGGTTAAATAGCGGACCTTGGACTATGTAGGTTAACTTGCGGGCCCTTGGACTATGTAGGTTAACTAGTAGGCACTTGGATTATCTAGGTTTCCTATCCAGCACTCGGACTATGTACATACCCTAGCGCGCACTTGGACTATCAAGGTTACCTAGCGGGCACTTGGACTATGTACGTCCCCTAGTGGGCACTTGGACTATCTAGGTTAACTAACGGGCATTGGACTATGCAGGTTACCTAGAGGACACTTGGACTATGTACATCCCCTAGCGGGCACTTGGACTATCTAGGTTAACTAGAGGGCCCTTGGACGATCTAGGTTAACTAGCGGGCACTTGGACTATCTAGGTTAACTAGCGGGCACTTGGACTATCTAGATTAACTAGCGGTCCCTTGGACTATCTAGGTTAACTAGCGGGCACTTGGACTATCTAGGTTAACTAGCGGGCACTTGGACTATCTAAATTAACTAGCGGGCCCTTGGACTATCTAGGTTTACTAGTGGGCACTTGGACTATCTAGGTTAACTAGCGGGCACTTGGACTATGTAGTTTTCCTAGCGGGCATTAGGATTACTTAGGTTACCTAGTGGGCACTTGGACTATGTAGGTTACCTAGCGGGCACTTGGACTATGTAGGTTAACTAGAAGGCACTTGGACTATCAAGATTACCTAGCGGGCCCTTGGATTATGTAGGTTACCAGCGGGCACTTGGACTATCTAGGTTAACGAATGTGCACTTGGATTATGTAGGTAACCTAGCGGGCACTTGGACTGTCTAGGTTACCTAGAGGACACTTGGCCTATCTAGGTTAACGAACGGACACTTGGACTATGTAGGTTAACTAGCGGGCATTTGGATTATTTAGGTTACATAGTGGGCACTTGGACTATGTATGTTACCTAGCGGGCACTTGGACTATGTAGGTTAACTAGAAGGCACTTGGACTATCAAGGTTACCTAGCGGGCACTTGGACTGTCTAGGTTACCTAGCGGGCACTTGGACTATGTAGTTTTCCTAGCGGGCATTAGGATTACTTAGGTTACCTAGTGGGCACTTGACTATGTAGGTTACCTAGCGGGCACTTGGACTATGTACGTTCCCTAGTGGGCACTTGGACTATCTAGGTTAACTAACGGGCATTGGACTATGTAGGTTACCTAGAGGGCACTTGGACTATGTACGTCCCCTAGCGGGCACTTGGACTATCTAGGTTAACTAGAGGGCCCTTGGACGATCTAGGTTAACTAGCGGGCACTTGGACTATCTAGGTTAACTAGCGGGCACTTGGACTATCTAGATTAACTAGCGGTCCCTTGGACTATCTAGGTTAACTAGCGGGCACTTGGACTATCTGGGTTAACTAGCGGGCACTTGGACTATCTAGATTAACTAGCGGGCCCTTGGACTATCTAGGTTTACTAGTGGGCACTTGGACTATTTAGGTTAACTAGCGGGCACTTGGACTATGTAGTTTTCCTAGCGGGCATTAGGATTACTTAGGTTACCTAGTGGTCACGTGGACTATGTAGGTTACCTAGCGGGCACTTGGACTATGTAGGTTAACTAGAAGGCACTTGGACTATCAAGATTACCTAGCGGGCCCTTGGATTATGTAGGTTACCAGCGGGCACTTGGACTATCTAGGTTAATGAACGTGCACTTGGACTATGTAGGTAACCTAGCGGGCACTTGGACTGTCTAGGTTACCTAGAGGGCACTTGGCCTATCTAGGTTAACGAACGGACACTTGGACTATGTAGGTTAACTAGCGTACACTTCGACTATCTAGGTTAGATAACGGGCAATTGGACTATCTAGGTTACCCAGCGGACACTTGGACTATGTGGGATCCCTAGCGGGCACTTGGACTATGTAGTTTACCTAGCAGGCACTTTGACTATCTAGGTTAACTAACAGGCACTTAGACTATGTAGGTTGCCTAGCGAGCAGATGGACTATATAGGTTCCCTAGCGAGCACTTGGACTATGTAGGTTCCCTATCGGGTACTTGGACTGTCTAGGTTAACTAGCGGGCAATTGGACTGTCTAGGTTACCTAGTGGGCACTTGGACTATGTAGTTTACCTAGCAGGCACTTGGACTATGGAGGTTAACTAGCGGGCACTGGGACTCTCTAGGTAACCTAGCGGGCACTTGGACTATCTAGGTTAACGAACGGGCACTTGGACTATGTAGGTAACCTAGCGGGCACTTGGACTGTCTAGGTTACCTAGCGGGCACTTTGACTATCAAGGTTAACGAACGGGCACTTGGATATGTAGGTTACGTAGCGGGCACTTGCACTATGTAGGATCCCTATCGGACATTTGGACTACATAGGTTAACTAGCGGGCACTTGGACTATCTAGGTTAACTAGCGGGCACTTGGACTATCTAGGTGAAGTAGCGGGCCCTTGTCCTATGTAGGTTAACTAGCGGGCACTTGGACTATATAGGTTAAATAGCGGACCTTGGACTATGTAGGTTAACTTGCGGGCCCTTGGACTATGTAGGTTAACGAGTGGGCACTTCGATTATCTAGGTTTCCTAGCCAGCACTCGGACTATGTACATACCCTAGCGCGCACTTGGACTATCAAGGTTACCTAGCGGGCACTTGGACTATGTACGTCCCCTAGTGGGCACTTGGACTATCTAGGTTAACTAACGGGCATTGGACTATGTAGGTTACCTAGAGGGCACTTGGACTATGTACATCCCCTAGCGGGCACTTGGACTATCTAGGTTAACTAGAGGGCCCTTGGACGATCTAGGTTAACTAGCGGACACTTGGACTATCTAGGTTAACTAGCGGGCACTTGGACTATCTAGGTTAACTAGCGGGCACTTGGACTATCTAGGTTAACTAGCGGGCACTTGGACTGTCTAGATTAACTAGCGGGCCCTTGAACTATCTAGGTTTACTAGCGGGCACTTGGACTATCTAGGTTAACTAGCGGGCACTTGGACTATGTAGTTTTCCTAGCGGGCATTAGGATTACTTAGGTTACCTAGTGGGCACTTGGACTATGTAGGTTACCTAGCGGGCACTTGGACTATGTAGGTTAACTAGAAGGCACTTGGACTATCAAGATTACCTAGCGGGACCTTGGATTATGTACGTTACCAGCGGGCACTTGGACTATCTAGGTTAACGAACGTGCACTTGGACTATGTAGGTAACCTAGCGGGCACTTGGACTGTCTAGGTTACCTAGAGAGCACTTGGCCTATCTAGGTTAACGAACGGACACTTGGACTATGTAGGTTAACTAGCGGGCATTTGGATTATTTAGGTTACATAGTGGGCACTTGGACTATGTATGTTACCTAGAGGGCACTTGGACTATGTAGGTTAACTAGAAGGCAGTTGGACTATCAAGGTTACCTAGCGGGCACTTGGACTGTCTAGGCTACCTAGCGGGCACTAGGACTATGTAGTTTTCCTAGCGGGCATTAGGATTACTTAGGTTACCTAGTGGGCACTTGGACTATGTAGGTTACCTAGCGGGCACTTGGACTATATAGGTTAACTAGAAGGCACTTGGACTATCAAGATTACCTAGCGGGCCCTTGGATTATGTAGGTTGCCAGCGGGCACTTGGACTATCTAGGTTAACGAACGTGCACTTGGATTATGTAGGTAACCCAGCGGGCACTTGGACTGTCTAGGTTACCTAGAGGGCACTTGGCCTATCTAGGTTAATGCACGGACACTTGGACTATGTAGGTTAACTAGCGGACAGTTTGACTATCTAGGTTAGCTAACGGGCAATTGGACTATCTAGGTTACCTAGCGGACACTTGGATTATGTAGGTTCCCTAGCGGGCACTTGGACTATTTAGGTTACCTAGCGAGCACTTGGACTATGTAGGTTCCCTATCGGGTACTTGGACTGTCTAGGTAAACTAGCGGGCAATTGGACTGTCTAGGTTACCTAGTGGGCACTTGGACTATGTAGTTTACCTAGCAGGCACTTGGACTATGGAGGTTAACTAGCGGGCACTTGGACTGTCTAGGTAACCTAGCGGGCACTTGGACTATCTAGGTTAACGAACGGGCACTTGGATTATGTAGGTAACCTAGCGGGCACTTGAACTGTCTAGGTTACCTAGCGGGCACTTGGACTATCTAGGTTAACGAACGGGCATGTGGATATGTAGGTTACGTAGTGGGCACTTGGACTATGTAGGATCCCTATCGGACATTTGGACTACTTAGGTTAACTAGCGGGCACTTGGACTATCTAGGTTAACTAGCGGGCACTTGGACTATCTAGGTCATGTAGCAGGCCCTTGTCCTATGTAGGTTAACTAGCGGGCACTTGGACTATATAGGTTAAATAGCGGACCTAGGACTATGTAGGTTAACTTGCGGGCCCTTGGACTATGTAGGTTAACGAGTGGGCACTTGGATTATCTAGGTTTCCTAGCCAGCACTCGGACTATGTACATACCCTAGCGCGCACTTGGACTATCAAGGTTACCTAGCGGGCACTTGGACTATGTACTTCCCCTAGTGGGCACTTGGATTATCTAGGTTAACTAACGGGCATTGGACTATGTAGGTTACCTAGAGGGCACTTGGACTATGTACGTCCCCTAGCGGGCACTTGGACTATCTAGGTTAACTAGAGGGCCCTTGGACGATCTAGGTTAACTAGCGGGCACTTGGACTATCTAGGTTAACTAGCGGGCACTTGGACTATCTAGATTAACTAGCGGTCCCTTGGACTATCTAGGTTAACTAGCGGGCACTTGGACTATCTAGGTTAACTAGCGGGCACTTGGACTATCTAGATTAACTAGCGGGCCCTTGGACTATCTAGGTTTACTAGCGGGCACTTGGACTATCTAGGTTAACTAGCGGGCACTTGGACTATGTAGTTTTCCTAGCGGGCATTAGGATTACTTAGGTTACCTAGTGGGCACTTGGACTATGTAGGCTACCTAGCGGGCACTTGGACTATGTAGGTTAACTAGAAGGCACTTGGACTATAAAGATTACCTAGCGGGCCCTTGGATTATGTAGGTTACCAGCGGGCACTTGGACTATCTAGGTTAACGAACGTGCACTTGGACTATGTAGGTAACCTAGCGGGCACTTGGACTGTCTAGGTTACCTAGAGGGCACTTGGCCTATCTAGGTTAACGAACGGACACTTGGACTATGTAGGTTAACTAGCGGACACTTCGACTATCTAGGTTAGCTAACGGGCAATTGGACTATCTAGGTTACTCAGCGGACACTTGGACTATGTGGGTTCCCTAGCGGGCACTTGGACTATGTAATTTACCTAGCAGGCACTTTGACTATCTAGGTTAACTAACAGGCAGTTAGACTATGTAGGTTGCCTAGCGAGTACTTGGACTATATAGGTTCCATAGCGAGCACTTGGACTATGTAGATTCCCTATCGGGTACTTGGACTGTCTAGGTTAACTAGCGGGCAATTGGACTGTCTAGGTTAAATAGCGGACCTTGGACTATGTAGGTTAACTTGCGGGCCCTTGGACTATTTAGGTTACCTAGCAGGCACTTTGACTATCTAGGTTAACTAACGGGCACTTGGACTATGTAGGTTGCTTAGCGAGCACTTGGACTATGTAGATTCCCTAGGGGGCACTTGGACTATGTATGTCCCCAAGCGGGCACTAGGACAATCTAGGTTAACAATTGGGCCCTTGGACTATGTAGGTTAACTATCGGGCACTTGGATTATCTAGGTTAACCAGCGGGCACTTGGACGATCTAGGTTAACTAGCGGGCACTTGGACTATCTAGGTTAACTAGTGGGCACTTGGACTATCTAGATTAACTAGCGGGCCCTTGGACTATCTAGGTTAACTAGCGGGCACTTGGAGTATCTAGGTTAACTAGCGGGCACTGGACTATGTAGATTAACTAGCGGGCCCTTGGACTATCTAGGTTTAGTAGCGGGCACTTGGACTATCTAGGTTAACAAGCGGGCACTTGGAGTATCTAGGTTAACTAGCGGGCATTTGGATTATTTAGGTTACATAGTGGGCACTTGGACTATGTATGTTACCTAGCGGGCACTTGGACTATGTAGGTTAACTAGAAGGCACTTGGACTATCAAGGTTACCTAGCGGGCACTTGGACTGTCTAGGTTACCTAGCGGGCACTTGGCCTATCTAGGTTAACGAACGGGCACTTGGACTATGTAAGTTAACTAGCGGACACTTCGACTATCTAGGTTAGCTAACGGGCAATTGGACTATCTAGGTTACCTAGCGGGCACTTGGACTATGTAGGTTCCCTAGCAGGCACTTGGACTCTTTAGGTTACCTAGCAGGCACTTTGACTATCTAGGTTAACTAACGGGCACTTGGACTATGTAGGTTGACTAGCGAGCACATGGACTATGTAGGTTCCCAGCGGGCACTTGGACTATGTAGGTTCCCTATCGGGTACTTGGACTGTCTAGCTTAATTAGCGGGCAATTGGACTCTCTAGGTTACCTAATGGGCACTTGGACTATGTAGTTTACCTAGCAGGCACTTGGAGTATGTAGGTTAACTAGCAGGCACTTGGACTATCTAGGTTACCTAGAAGGCACTTGGACTATGTACGTTCTCTAGCGGGTACTTGGGCTATCTAAGTTACTTAGCGGGCACTTGGACTATGTAGGTTAACGGACGGGCACTTGGACTATGTAGGTAACATAATGGTCACTTGGACTGCCTAGGTTACCTAGCGGGGACTTGAAATATGTAGGTTAACTAGCGGGCACTTTGACTATGTAGGATCCCTATCGGACATTTGTACTACTTAGGTTAATTAGCGGGCACTTTGACTATCTACGTTAACTAGCGGGAACTTGGACTATCAAGGTCAACTAGCGGGCCCTTGTACTATGTAGGTTAACTAGCGGGCACTTGGACTATCTAGGTTAACTAGCGGACCTTGGACTATGTAGGTTAACTAGCGGGCACTTGGACTATGTACGTCCCCTAGTGGGCCCTTGGACCATCTAGGTTAACTAACGGGCACTAGGACTATCTAGGTTACCTACCGGGCACGTGGACTATGTAGGTTAACTAGCGGACACTTGCACGATCTAGGTTAACTAGCGGGCCCTTGCACTATGTAGGTTAACTAGCGGGCCCATGGATTATGTAGGTTTACTAGCAGGCACTTGGACTATCTAGGTTAACTAGTGGGCACTTGGACTATGTAGTTTCCCTAGCGGGCATTTGGACAATTTAGGTTACCAAGCGGGAACTTGGACTATGTAAGTTCCCTAGCGGGCACTTGGACTGTCTAGGTTAACTAGCGTGCACTTGGACTATGTAGGTTCCTTAGTGGGCACTTGGACTATCTAGGTTGCCTAGCGGGCATTTGGACAATTTAGGTTACCAAGCGGGAACTTGGACTATGTAAGTTCCCTAGCTGGCACTGGGACTGTCTAGGTTAACTAGCGGGCACTTGGACTATGTAGTTTCCCTAGCGGGCATTTGGACAATTTAGGTTACCAAGCGGGAACTTGGACTATGTAAGTTCCCTAGCGGGCACTGGGACTGTCTAGGTTAACTAGCGTGCACTTGGACTATGTAGGTTCCTTAGTGGGCACTTGGACTATCTAGGTTGCCTAGCGGGCACTTGGACTATGTAGGTTAACTAGCGTGCCCTTGGACTATCTAGGTTACGTAGCGGGTTCTTTGTATATAGGTTAACTTGCTGGTACTTGGACTATGTAGGTTAACTAGAGGACACTTGGATTATCTAGGTTAACTAGTGGGCCCTTGGACTATGTAGGTTAAGTAGCAGGCACTTGGACAATCTAGGTTAACTCGCGGGCACTTGGAAGATCTAGGTTAACTAGCAAGCACTTGGACTATCAAAGTTAACAAGTGAGACCTTGGACTATGTAGGTTACCTAGCGGGCACTTGGACTATATAGGTTACCTAGCGGGCACTTGGACTATGTAGGTTAACTAGCGAGCACTTGGACTCTAGGTTACCTAGCGGGCACTTGGACTATCTAGGTTAACCAACGGACACTTGGACTATGTAGGTTAACTAGCGGACACTTCGACTATCTAGGTTAGCTAACGGGCAATTGGACTATCTAGGTTAACTAACGGGCACTTGGACTATGTAGGTTCCCTAGAGAGCACTTGGAATATTTAGGTTACCTAGCAGGCACTTTGACTATCTAGGTTATTAACGGGCACTTGGACTATGTAGGTTCCCCAGCGGGCACTTGGACTATATAGGTTCCCTATGGGCACGTGGAGTATGTAGTTTCCCTAACTGGCACTTGGAATATATAGGTTTCCTATCGGGCACTTGAACTATGTAGGTTCCTCAGCGGGCACTTGGACTATGTAGGTTCCCTATCGGGCATTGGACTATGTAGGTTAACTAGCAGGACCTTGGACTATCTAGGTTACCTAGCGGGCACTTGGACTATGTAGGGTAACTAGCGGACACTTGGACAATCTAGGTTACCTAACGGGCACTTGAACTATGTACATAACCTAATGGGCACTTGGACTATCTAGGTTACCTAGCGGGCACTTGGACTATGTACGTCCCCTAGCGGGCACTTGGACTATCTAGGTTAACTAGAGGGCCCTTGGACGATCTAGGTTAACTAGCGGGCACTTGGACTATCTAGGTTAACGAACGGGCACTTGGACTATGTAGGTAACCTAGCGGGCACTTGGACTGTCTAGGTTACCTAGCGGGCAGTTTGACTATCTAGGTTAACGAACGGGCACTTGGATATGTAGGTTACGTAGCGGGCACTTGGACTATGTAGGATCCCTATCGGACATTTGGACTACTTAGATTAACTAGCGGGCACTTGGACTATCTAGGTTAACTAGCGGGCACTTGGACTATCTAGGTCAAGTAGCGGGCCCTTGTATTACGTAGGTTAACTAGCGGGCACTTGGACTATCTAGGTTAAATAGCGGACCTTGGACTATGTAGGTTAACTTGCGGGCCCTTGGACTATGTAGGTTAACTAGCGGGCACTTGGATTATCTAGGTTTCCTAGCCAGCACTCAGACTATGTACATACCCTAGCGCTCACTTGGACTATCAAGGTTACCTCGCGGGCACTTGGACTATGTACGTCCCCTAGTGGGCACTTGGACTATCTAGGTTAACTAACGGGCACTTGGACTATGTAGGTTACCTAGCGGGCACTTGGACTATGTAGGTTAACTAGAAGGCGCTTGGAATATCAAGGTTACCTAGTGGGCCCTTGGACTATGTAGATTACCAGCGGGCACTTGGACTATCTAGGTTAATGAACGTGCACTTGGACTATGTAGGTAACCTAGTGGGCACTTGGACTGTCTAGGTTACCTAGTGGGCACTCGGCCTATCTAGGTTAACGAACGGGCACTTGGACTATGTAGGTTAACTAGCGGGCCCTTGGACTATCTAGGTTTATTAGCGGGCACTTGGACTATCTAGGTTAACAAGCGGCCACTTGGACTATCTAGGTTAACTAGCGGGCATTTGGATTATGTAGGTTAACTAGCGGACACTTCGACTATCTAGGTTAGCTAACGTGCAATTGGACTATCTAGGTTACCTAGTGGGCACTTCGACTACGTCGGTTCCCTAGCGGGCACTTGGACTATTTAGGTTACCTAGCAGGCACTTTGACTATCTAGGTTAACTAACGGGCACTTGGACTATGTAGGTTGCTTAGCGAGCACTTGGACTATGTAGATTCCCTAGGGGGCACTTGGACTATGTATGTCCCCTAGCGGGCACTTGGACTATCTAGGTTAACTATTGGGCCCTTGGACTATGTAGGTTAACTATCGGGCACTTGGATTATCTAGGTTAACCAGCGGGCACTTGGACGATCTAGGTTAACTAGCGGGCACTTGGACTATCTAGGTTAACTAGTGGGCATTTGGACTATCTAGATTAACTAGCGGGCCCTTGGACTATCTAGGTTAACTAGCGGGCACTTGGACTATCTAGGTTAACTAGTGGGCACTTGGACTATCTAGATTAACTAGCGGGCCCTTGGACTATCTAGGTTAACTAGCGGGCACTTGGACTATCTAGGTTAACTAGCGGGCACTGGACTATGTAGATTAACTAGCGGGCCCTTAGACTATCTAGGTTTACTAGCGGGCACTTGGACTATCTAGGTTAACAAGCGGGCACTTGGATTATCTAGGTTAACTAGCGGGCATTTGGATTAGTTAGGTTACATAGTGGGCACTTGGACTATGTATGTTACCTAGCCGGCACTTGGACTATGTAGGTTAACTAGAAGGCACTTGGACTATCTAGGTTACCTAGCAGGCACTTGGACTGTGTAGGTTACCTAGCGGGCACTTGGCCTATCTAGGTTAACGAACGGGCACTTGGACTATGTAGGTTAACTAGCGGACACTTCGACTATCTAGGTTAGCTAACGGTCAATTGGACTATCTAGGTTACCTAGCGGGCCCTTGGACTATGTAGGTTCCCTAGCGGGCACTTGGACTATTTAGGTTACCTAGCAGGCACTTTGACTATCTAGGTTACCTAGCGGGCACTTGGACAATGTAGGTTCCCTAGCAGGCACTTGGACTATTTAGGTTACCTAGCAGGCACTTTGACTATCTAGGTTAACTAACGGGCACTTGGACTATGTAGGTTGACTAGCGAGCACTTGGACTATGTAGGTTCCCAGCGGGCACTTGGACTATGTAGGTTCCCTATCGGGTACTTGGACTGTCTAGCTTAACTAGCGGGCAATTGGACTGTCTAGGTTACCTAATGGGCACTTGGACTATGTAGTTTACCTAGCAGGCACTTGGAGTATGTAGGTTAACTAGCAGGCATTTGGACTATCTAGGTTACCTAGAAGGCACTTGGACTATGTACGTTCCCTAGCGGGTACTTGGGCTATCTAAGTTACCTAGCGGGCACTTGGACTATGTAGGTTAACGGACGGGCACTTGGACTATGTAGGTAACATAATGGTCACTTGGACTGCCTAGGTTACCTAGCGGGGACTTGGACTATGTAGGTTAACTAGCGGGCACTTTGACTATGTAGGATCCCTATCGGACATTTGTACTACTTAGGTTAATTAGCGGGCACTTTGACTATCTAGGTTAACTAGCGGGAACTTGGATTATCAAGGTCAACTAGCAGGCCCTTGTACTATGTAGGTTAACTAGCGGGCACTTGGACTATCTAGGTTAACTAGCGGACCTTGGACTATGTAGGTTAACTAGCGGGCACTTGGACTATGTACGTCCCCTAGTGGGCCCTTGGACCATCTAGGTTAACTAACGGGCACTAGGACTATCTAGGTTACCTACCGGGCACGTGGTCTATGTAGGTTAACTAGCGGACACTTGCACCATCTAGGTTAACTAGCGGGCTCTTGCACTATGTAGGTTAACTAGCGGGCCCATGGATTATGTAGGTTTACTAGCAGGCACTTGGACTATCTAGGTTAACTAGTGGGCACTTGGACTATGTAGTTTCCCTAGCGGGCATATGGACAATTTAGGTTACCAAGCGGGAACGTGGACTATGTAAGTTCCCTAGCGGGCACTGGGACTGTCTAGGTTAACTAGCGTGCACTTGGACTATGTAGGTTCCTTAGTGGGCACTTGGACTATCTAGGTTGCCTAGCGGGCACTTGGACTATGTAGGTTAACTAGCGTGCCCTTGGACTATCTAGGTTACGTAGCGGGTACTTTGTATATAGGTTAACTTGCTGGTATTTGGACTATGTAGGTTAACTAGAGGACACTTGGATTATCTAGGTTAACTAGTGGGCCCTTGGACTATGTAGGTTAAGTAGCAGGCACTTGGACAATCTAGGTTAACTCGCGGGCACTTGGAAGATCTAGGTTAACTAGCAGGCACTTGGACTATCAAAGTTAACAAGTGAGACCTTGGACTATGTAGGTTACCTAGCGGGCACTTGGACTATATAGGTTACCTAGCGGGCACTTGGATTATGTAGGTTAACTAGCGAGCACTTGGACTCTAGGTTACCTAGCGGGCACTTGGACTATCTAGGTTAACCAACGGACACTTGGACTATGTAGGTTAACTAGCGGACACTTTGACTATCTAGGTTAGCTAACGGGCAATTGGACTATCTAGGGTAACTAACGGGCACTTGGACTATGTAGTTTCCCTAGCGGGCATATGGACAATTTAGGTTACCAAGCGGGAACGTGGACTATGTAAGTTCCCTAGCGGGCACTGGGACTGTCTAGGTTAACTAGCGTGCACTTGGACTATGTAGGTTCCTTAGTGGGCACTTGGACTATCTAGGTTGCCTAGCGGGCACTTGGACTATGTAGGTTAACTAGCGTGCCCTTGGACTATCTAGGTTACGTAGCGGGTACTTTGTATATAGGTTAACTTCCTGGTATTTGGACTATGTAGGTTAACTAGAGGACACTTGGATTATCTAGGTTAACTAGTGGGCCCTTGGACTATGTAGGTTAAGTAGCAGGCACTTGGACAATCTAGGTTAACTCGCGGGCACTTGGAAGATCTAGGTTAACTAGCAGGCACTTGGACTATCAAAGTTAACAAGTGAGACCTTGGACTATGTAGGTTACCTAGCGGGCACTTGGACTATATAGGTTACCTAGCGGGCACTTGGATTATGTAGGTTAACTAGCGAGCACTTGGACTCTAGGTTACCTAGCGGGCACTTGGACTATCTAGGTTAACCAACGGACACTTGGACTATGTAGGTTAACTAGCGGACACTTTGACTATCTAGGTTAGCTAACGGGCAATTGGACTATCTAGGGTAACTAACGGGCACTTGGACTATGTAGGTTCCCTAGAGAGCACTTGGAATATTTAGGTTACCTAGCAGGCACTTTGACTATCTAGGTTAACTAACGGGCACTTGGACTATGTAGGTTCCCCAGCTGGCACTTGGACTATATAGGTTCCCTATGGGCACGTGGAGTATGTAGGTTCCCTAACTGGCACTTGGAATATATAGGTTCCCTATCGGGCACTTGGACTATGTAGGTTCCTCAGCGGGCACTTGGACTATGTAGGTTCCCTATCGGGCATTGGACTATGTAGGTTAACTAGCAGGACCTTGGACTATCTAGGTTACCAAGCGGGCACTTGGACTATGTAGGGTAACTAGCGGACACTTGGACAATCTAGGTTACCTAGCGGGCACTTGAACTATGTACATACCCTAATGGGCACTTGGACTATCTAGGTTACCTAGCGGGCACATGGACTATGTACGTTCCCTAGCGGGCACTTGGACTATCTAGGTTAACTAGAGGGCCCTTGGACGATCTAGGTTAACTAGCGGGCCCTTGGACTATCTAGGTTAACGAACGGGTACTTGGACTATGTAGGTAACCTAGCGGGCACTTGGACTGTCTAGGTTACCTAGCGGGCACTTTGACTATCTAGGTTAACGAACGGGCACTTGGATATGTAGGTTACGTAGCGGGCACTTGGACTATGTAGGATCCCTATCGGACATTTGGACTACTTAGATTAACTAGCGGGCACTTGGACTATGTAGGATCCCTATCGGACATTTGGACTACTTAGATTAACTAGCGGGCACTTGGATTATCTAGGTTAACTAGCGGGCACTTGGACTATCTAGGTCAAGTAGCGGGCCCTTGTACTACGTAGGTTAACTAGCGGGCACTTGGACTATCTAGGTTAAATAGCGGACCTTGGACTATGTAGGTTAACTTGCGGGCCCTTGGACTATGTAGGTTAACTAGCGGGCACTTGGATTATCTAGGTTTCCTAGCCAGCACTCAGACTATGTACATACCCTAGCGCGTACTTGGACTATCAAGGTTACCTTGCGGGCACTTGGACTATGTACGTCCCCTAGTGGGCACTTGGACTATCTACGTTAACTAACGGGCACTTGGACTATGTAGGATACCTAGCGGGCACTTGGACTATGTAGGTTAACTAGAAGGCGCTTGGACTATCAAGGTTACCTAGCGGGCCCTTGGACTATGTAGATTACCAGCGGGCACTTGGACTATCTAGGTTAATGAACGTGCACTTGGACTATGTAGGTAACCTAGTGGGCACTTGGCCTGTCTAGGTTACCTAGTGGGCACTTGGCCTATCTAGGTTAACGAACGGGCACTTGGACTATGTAGGTTAACTAGCGGGCCCTTGGACTATCTAGGTTTACTAGCGGGCACTTGGACTATCTAGGTTAACAAGCGGCCACTTGGACTATCTAGGTTAACTAGCGGGTATTTGGATTATGTAGGTTAACTAGCGGACACTTTGACTATCTAGTTTAGCTAACGTGCAATTGGACTATCTAGGTTACCTAGTGGGCACTTCGACTACGTCGGTTCCCTAGCGGGCACTTGGACTATTTAGGTTACCTAGCAGGCACTTTGACTATCTAGGTTAACTAACGGGCACTTGGACTATGTAGGTTGCTTAGCGAGCACTTGGACTATGTAGATTCCCTAGGGGGCACTTGGACTATGTATGTCCCCTAGCGGGCACTTGGACTATCTAGGTTAACTATTGGGCCCTTGGACTATGTAGGTTAACTATCGGGCACTTGGATTATCTAGGTTAACCAGCGGGCACTTGGACGATCTAGGTTAACTAGCGGGCACTTGGACTATCTAGGTTAACTAGTGGGCACTTGGACTATCTAGATTAACTAGCGGGCCCTTGGACTATCTAGGTTAACTAGCGGGCACTTGGACTATCTAGGTTAACTAGCGGGCACTGGACTATGTAGATTAACTAGCGGGCCCTTTGACTATCTAGGTTTACTAGCGGGCACTTGGACTATCTAGGTTAACAAGCGGGCACTTGGATTATCTAGGTTAACTAGCGGGCATTTGAATTATTTAGGTTACATAGTGGGCACTTGGACTATGTATATTACCTAGCCGGCACTTGGACTATGTAGGTTAACTAGAAGGCACTTGGACTATCAAGGTTACCTAGCAGGCACTTGGACTGTGTAGGTTACCTAGCGGGCACTTGGCCTATCTAGGTTAACGAACGGGCACTTGGACTATGTAGGTTAACTAGCGGACACTTCGACTATCTAGGTTAGCTAACGGGCAATTGGACTATCTAGGTTACCTAGCGGGCCCTTGGACTATGTAGGTTCCCTAGCGGGCACTTGGACTATTTAGGTTACCTAGCAGGCACTTTGACTATCTAGGTTAACTAACGGGCACTTGGACTATGTAGGTTGCCTAGTGAGCACTTGGACTATGTAGGTTCCCAGCGGGCACTTGGACTATGTAGGTTCCCTATCGGGTACTTGGACTGTCTAGCTTAACTAGCGGGCAATTGGACTCTCTAGGTTACCTAGTGGGCACTTGGACTATGTAGTTTACCTAGCAGGCACTTGGAGTATGTAGGTTAACTAGCGGGTACTTGGACTATCTAGGTTACCTAGAAGGCACTTGGACTATGTACGTTCCCTAGCGGGTACTTGGGCTACCTACGTTACCTAGCGTGCACTTGGACTATGTAGGTTAACGGACGAGCACTTGGACTATGTAGGTAACATAATGGTCACTTGGACTGCCTAGGTTACCTAGCGGGGACTTGGACTATGTAGGTTAACTAGCGGGCACTTTGACTATGTAGGATCCCTATCGGACATTTGTACTACTTAGGTTAATTAGCGGGCACTTTGACTATCTAGGTTAACTAGCGGGAACTTGGACTATCAAGGTCAACTAGCGGGCCCTTGTACTATGTAGGTTAAGTAGCGGGCACTTGGACTATCTAGGTTAACTAGCGGACCTTGGACTATGTAGGTTAACTAGCGGGCACTTGGACTATGTACGTCCCCTAGTGGGCCCTTGGACTATCTAGGTTAACGAACGGGCACTTGGACTATGTAGGTTAACTAGCGGGCACTTTGACTATGTAGGATCCCTATCGGACATTTGTACTACTTAGGTTAATTAGCGGGCACTTTGACTATCTAGTTTACCTAGCGTGCACTTAGACTATCTAGGTTAACCAACGGACACTTGGACTATGTAGGTTAACTAGCGGACACTTCGACTATCTAGGTTAGCTAACGGGCAATTGGACTATCTAGGTTAACTAACGGGCACTTGGACTATGTAGGTTCCCAAGAGAGCACTTGGACTATTTAGGTTACCTAGCAGGCACTTTGACTATCTAGGTTAACTAACGGGCACTTGGACTATGTAGGTTCCTTAGCGGGCACTTGGACTATATATGTTCCCTTTGGGCACGAGGAGTATGTAGGTTCCCTAACTGGCACTTGGAATATATAGGTTCCCTATCGGGCACTTGGACTATATAGGTTCCTCAGCGGACATTTGGACTATGTAGGTACCCTATCGGGGATTGGACTATGTAGGTTAACTAGCAGGACCTTGGACTATCTAGGTTACCTAGCAGGCACTTGGACTATGTAGGGTAACTAGCGGACACTTGGACAATCTAGGTTAACTAGCGGGCACTTGAACTATGTACATACCCTAGGGGGCACTTGGACTATCTAGGTTACCTAGCGGGCACTTGGACTATGTACGTCCCCTAGAGGGCACATGGACTATCTAGGTTAACTAGAGGGCCCTTGGACGATCTAGGTTTACTAGCGGGCACTTGGACTATCTAGGTTAACGAACGGGCACTTGGACTATGTAGGTAACCTAGCGGGCACTTGGACTGTCTAGGTTACCTAGCGGGCACTTTGACTATCTAGGTTAACGAACGGGCACTTGGATATGTAGGTTACGTAGCGGGCACTTGGACTATGTAGGATCCCTATCGGACATTTGTACTACTTAGGTTAATTAGCGGGCACTTTGACTATCTAGGTTAACTAGCGGGAACTTGGACTATCAAGGTCAACTAGCGGGCCCTTGTACTATGTAGGTTAAGTAGCGGGCACTTGGACTATCTAGGTTAACTAGCGGACCTTGGACTATGTAGGTTAACTAGCGGGCACTTGGACTATGTACGTCCCCTAGTGGGCCCTTGGACCATCTAGGTTAACTAACGGGCACTAGGACTATCTAGGTTACCTACCGGGCACGTGGACTATGTAGGTTAACTAGCGGACACTTGCATGATCTAGGTTAACCAGCGGGCCCTTGCACTATGTAGGTTAACTAGCGGGCCCATGGATTATGTAGGTTTACTAGCAGGCACTTGGACTATCTAGGTTAACTAGTGGGCACTTGGACTATGTAGTTTCCCTAGCGGGCATTTGGACTATTTAGGTTACCAAGCGGGAACTTGGACTATGTAAGTTCCCTAGCGGGCACTGGGACTGTCTAGGTTAACTAGCGTGCACTTGGACTATGTAGGTTCCTTAGTGGGCACTTGGACTATCTAGGTTGCCTAGCGGGCACTTGGACTATGTAGGTTAACTAGCGTGCCCTTGGACTATTAGGTTACGTAGCGGGCACTTTGTACATAGGTTAACTAGCTGGTACTTGGACTATGTAGGTTAAGTAGAGGACACTAGGATTATCTAGGTTAACTAGTGGGCCCTTGGACTATGTAGGTTAAGTAGCAGGCACTTGGACAATCTAGGTTAACTCGCGGGCACTTGGAAGATCTAGGTTAACTAGCAGGCACTTGGACTATCAAAGTTAACAAGTGAGACCTTGGATTTTGTAGGTTAACTAGCGAGCACTTGGACTCTAGTTTACCTAGCGTGCACTTGGACTATCTAGGTTAACCAACGGACACTTGGACTATGTAGGTTAACTAGCGGACACTTCGACTATCTAGGTTAGCTAACGGGCAATTGGACTATCTAGGTTAACTAACGGGCACTTGGACTATGTAGGTTCCCTAGAGAGCACTTGGACTATTTAGGTTACCTAGCAGGCACTTTGACTATCTAGGTTAACTAACGGGCACTTGGACTATATAGGTTCCCTAGCGGGCACTTGGACTATATAGGTTCCCTATGGGCACGTGGAGTATGTAGGTTCCCTAACTGGCACTTGGAATATATAGGTTCCCTATCGGGCACTTGGACTATGTAGGTTCCTCAGCGGGCACTTGGACTATGTAGGTACCCTATCGGGGATTGGACTATGTAGGTTAACTAGCAGGACCTTGGACTATCTAGGTTACCTAGCGGGCACTTGGACTATGTAGGGTAACTAGCGGACACTTGGACAATCTAGGTTACCTAGCAGGCACTTGAACTATGTACATACCCTAGGGGGCACTTGGACTATCTAGGTTACCTAGCGGGCACTTGGACTATGTACGTCCCCTAGAGGGCACATGGACTATCTAGGTTAACTAGAGGGCCCTTGGACGATCTAGGTTAACTAGCGGGCACTTGGAATATCTAGGTTAACGAACGGGCACTTGGACTATGTAGGTAACCTAGCGGGCACTTGGACTGTCTAGGTTACCTAGCGGGCACTTTGACTATCTAGGTTAACGAACGGGCACTTGGATATGTAGGTTACGTAGCGGGCACTTGGACTATGTAGGATCCCTCTCGGACATTTGTACTACTTAGGTTAATTAGCGGGCACTTTGACTATCTACGTTAACTAGCGGGAACTTGGACTATCAAGGTCAACTAGCGGGCCCTTGTACTATGTAGGTTAAGTAGCGGGCACTTGGACTATCTAGGTTTACTAGCGGGCACTTGGACTATCTAGGTTAACTAGCGGGCACTTGGACTATGTCGTTTTCCTAGCGGGCATTAGGATTACTTAGGTTACCTAGTGGGCACTTGAACTATGTACGTTACCTAGCGGGCACTTGGAGTATGTAGGTTAACTAGAAGGCACTTGGACTATCAAGATTACCTAGCGGGCCCTTGGATTATGTAGGTTACCAGCGGGCACTTGGACTATCTAGGTTAACGAACGTGCACTTGGACTATGTAGGTAACCTAGCGGGCACTTGGACTGTCTAGGTTACCTAGAGGACACTTGGCCTATCTAGGTTAACGAACGGACACTTGGACTATGTAGGTTAACTAGCGGACACTTCGACTATCTAGGTTAGCTAACGGGCAATTGGATTATCTAGGTTACCTAGCGGACACTTGGACTATGTAGGTTCCCTAGCGGGCACTTGGACTATTTAGGTTACCTAATAGGCACTTTGACTATCTAGGTTAACTAACAGGCACTTGGACTATGTAGGTTGCTTAGCGAGCACTTGGACTATGTAGGTTCCCTATCGGGTACTTGGACTGTCTAAGTTAACTAGCGGGCAATTGGACTGTCTAGGTTACCTAGTGGGCACTTTGACTATGTAGTTTACTTAGCAGGCACTTGAACTTTGGAGGTTAACTAGCGGGCACTTGGACTGTCTAGGTAACCTAGCGGGCACTTGGACTATCTAGGTTAACGAACGGGCACTTGGACTATGTAGGTAACCTAGCGGGCACTTGGACTGTCTAGGTTACCTAGCGGGCACTTGGTCTATCTAGGTTAACGAACGGGCACTTGGATATGTAGGTTACGTAGCGGGCACTTGGACTATGTAGGATCCCTATCGGACATTTGGACTACTTAGGTTAACTAGCGGGCACTTGGACTATCTAGGTTAACTAGCGGGCACTTGGACTATCTAGGTCAAGTAGCGGGCCCTTGTACTATGTAGGTTAACTAGCGGGCACTTGGACTATATAGGTTAAATAGCGGACCTTGGACTATGTAGGTTAACTTGTGGGCCCTTGGACTATGTAGGTTAACTAGTGGGCACTTGGATTATCTAGGTTTCCTAGCCAGCACTCGGACTATGTACATACCCTAGCGCGCACTTGGACTATCAAGGTTACCTAGCGGCACTTGGACTATGTATGTCCCCTAGTGGGCACTTGGACTATCTAGGTTAACTAACGGGCATTGGACTATGTAGGTTACCTAGAGGGCACTTGGACTATTTACGTCCCCTAGCGGGCACTTGGACTATCTAGGTTACCTAGAGGGCCGTTGGACGATCTAGGTTAACTAGCGGGCACTTGGACTATCTAGGTTAACTAGCGGGCACTTGGACTATCTAGATTAACTAGCGGTCCCTTGGACTATCTAGGTTAACTAGCGGGCACTTGGACTATCTAGGTTAACTAGCGGGCACTTGGACTATCTAGATTAACTAGCGGACCCTTGGACTATCTAGGTTTACTAGCGGGCACTTGGACTATCTAGGTTAACTAGCGGGCACTTGGACTATGTAGTTTTCCTAGCGGGCATTAGGATTACTTAGGTTACCTAGTGGGCACTTGGACTATGTAGGTTACCTAGCGGGCACTTGGACTATGTAGGTTAACTAGAAGGCACTTGGACTATCAAGATTACCTAGCGGGCCCTTGGATTATGTAGGTTACCAGCGGGCACTTGGACTATCTAGGTTAACGAACGTGCACTTGGACTATGTAGGTAACCTAGCGGGCACTTGGACTGTCTAGGTTACCTAGAGGGCACTTGGCCTATCTAGGTTAACGAACGGACACTTGGACTATGTAGGTTAACTAGCGGACACTTCGACTATCTAGGTTAGCTAACGGGCAATTGGACTATCTAGGTTACCCAGCGGACACTTGGACTATGTGGGTTCCCTAGCGGGCACTTGGACTATTTAGTTTACCTAGCAGGCACTTTGACTATCTAGGTTAACTAACAGGCACTTAGACTATGTAGGTTGCCTAGCGAGCACATGGACTATATAGGTTCCCTAGCGAGCACTTGGACTATGTAGGTTCCCTATCGGGTACTTGGACTGTCTAGGTTAACTAGCGGGCAATTGGACTGTCTAGGTTACCTAGTGGGCACTTGGACTATGTAGTCTACCTAGCAGGCACTTGGACTATGGAGGTTAACTAGCGGGCACTTGGACTGTCTAGGTAACCTAGCGGGCACTTGGACTATCTAGGTTAACGAACGGGCACTTGGACTATGTAGGTAACCTAGCGGGCACTTGGACTGTCTAGGTTACCTAGCGGGCACTTGGACTATCTAGGTTAACGAACGGGCACTTGGATATGTAGGTTACGTAGCGGGCACTTGGACTATGTAGGATCCCTATCGGACATTTGGACTACTTAGGTTAACTAGCGGGCACTTGGACTCTCTAGGTTAACTAGCGGGCACTTGGACTATCTAGGTCAAGTAGCGGGCCCTTGTACTATGTAGGTTAACTAGCGGGCACTTGGACTATATAGGTTAAATAGCGGACCTTGGACTATGTAGGTTAACTTGCGGGCCCTTGGACTATGTAGGTTAACTAGCGGGCACTTGGATTATCTAGGTTTCCTAGCCAGCACTCGGACTATGTACATACCCTAGCGCGCACTTGGACTATCAAGGTTACCTAGAGGGCACTTGGACTATGTACGTCCCCTAGTGGGCATTTGGACTATCTAGGTTAACTAACGGGCACTTGGACTATGTAGGTTACCTAGCGGGCCCTTGGACTATGTAGGTTAACTAGAAGGCGCTTGGACTATCAAGGTTACCTAGCGGGCCCTTGGAATATGTAGATTACCAGCGGGCACTTGGACTATCTAGGTTAATGAACGTGCACTTGGACTATGTAGGTAACCTAGTGGGCACTTGGACTGTCTAGGTTACCTAGTGGGCACTTGGCCTATCTAGGTTAACGAACGGGCACTTGGACTATGTAGGTTAACTAGCGGGCCTTGGACTATCTAGGTTTACTAGCGGGCACTTGTACTATCTAGGTTAACAAGCGGGCACTTGGACTATCTAGGTTACCTAGCAGGCACTTTGTCTATCTAGGTTAACTAACGGGCACTTGGACTATGTAGGTTCCCTAGCGGGCACTTGGACTATAAGGTTCCCTATGGGCACGTGGAGTATGTAGGTTCCCTAACTGGCACTTGGAATATATAGGTTCCCTATCGGGCACTTGGACAATGTAGGTTCCTCAGCGGGCACTTGGACTATGTAGGTTCCCTATCGGGCATTGGACTATGTAGGTTAACTAGCAGGACCTTGGACTATCTAGGTTACCTAGCGAGCACTTGGACTATGTAGGGCAACTAGCGGACACTTGGACAATCTAGGTTACCTAGCGGGCACTTGAACTATGTACATACCCTAGGGGGCACTTGGACTATCTAGGTTACCTAGCGGGCACTATGACTATGTACGTCCCCTAGCGGGCACTTGGACTATCTAGGTTAACGAACGTGCACTTGGACTATGTAGGTAACCTAGCGGGCACTTGGACTGTCTAGGTTACCTAGAGGGCACTTGGCCTATCTAGGTTAACGAACGGACACTTGGACTATGTAGGTTAACTAGCGTACACTTCGACTATCTAGGTAAGCTAACGGGCAATTTGACTATCTAGGTTACCTAGCTGACACTTGGCCTATGTAGGTTCCCTAGCGGGCACTTGGACTATTTAGGTTACCTAGCAGGCACTTTGACTATCTAGGTTAACTAACAGGCACTTGGACTATATAGGTTCCCTAGCGAGCACTTGGACTATGGAGGTTCCCTATCGGGTACTTGGACTGTCTAGGTTAACTAGCGGGCAATTGGACTGTCTAGGTTACCTAGTGGGCACTTGGACTATGTAGTTTACCTAGCAGGCACTTGGACTATGGAGGTTAACTAGCGGGCACTTGGACTGTCTAGGTAACCTAGCGGGCACTTGGACTATCTAGGTTAACGAACGGGCACTTGGACTATGTAGGTAACCTAGCGGGCACTTGGACTGTCTAGGTTACCTAGCGGGCACTTTGACTATCTAGGTTAACGAACGGGCACTTGGATATGTAGGTTACGTAGCGGGCACTTGGACTATGTAGGATCCCTATCGGACATTTGGACTACTTAGGTTAACTAGCGGGCACTTGGACTATCTAGGTTAACTAGCGGGCACTTGGACTATCTAGGTCAAGTAGCGGGCCCTTGTACTATGTAGGTTAACTAGCGGGCACTTGGACTATATAGGTTAAATAGCGGACCTTGGACTATGTAGGTTAACTTGCGGGCCCTTGGACTATGTAGGTTAACTAGTGGGCACTTGGATTATCTAGGTTTCCTAGCCAGCACTCGGACTATGTACATACCCTAGCGCGCACTTGGACTATCAAGGTTACCTAGTGGCACTTGGACTATGTACGTCCCCTAGTGGGCACTTGGACTATCTAGGTTAACTAACGGGCATTGGACTATGTAGGTTACCTAGAGGGCACTTGGACTATGCACGTCCCCTAGCGGGCACTTGGACTATCTAGGTTAACTAGAGGGCCCTTGGACGATCTAGGTTAACTAGCGGGCACTTGGACTATCTAGGTTAACTAGCGGGCACTTGGACTATCTAGATTAACTAGCGGTCCCTTGGACTATCTAGGTTAACTAGCGGGCACTTGGACTATCTAGGTTAACTAGCGGGCACTTGGACTATCTAGATTAACTAGCGGACCCTTGGACTATCTAGGTTTACTAGCGGGCACTTGGACTATCTAGGTTAACTAGCGGGCACTTGGACTATGTAGTTTTCCTTGCGGGCATTAGGATTACTTAGGTTACCTAGTGGGCACTTGGACTATGTAGGTTACCTAGCGGGCACTTGGACTATGTAGGTTAACTGGAAGGCACTTGGACTATCAAGATTACCTAGCGGGCCCTTGGATTATGTAGGTTACCAGCGGGCACTTGGACTATCTAGGTTAACGAACGTGCACTTGGACTATGTAGGTAACCTAGCGGGCACTTGGACTGTCTAGGTTACCTAGAGGGCACTTGGCCTATCTAGGTTAACGAACGGACACTTGGACTATGTAAGTTAACTAGCGGACACTTCGACTATCTAGGTTAGCTAACGGGCAATTGGACTATCTAGGTTACCCAGCGGACACTTGGACTATGTGGGTTCCCTAGCGGGCACTTGGACTATGTAGTTTACCTAGCAGGCACTTTGACTATCTAGGTTAACTAACAGGCACTTAGACTATGTAGGTTGCCTAGCGAGCACTTGGACTATATAGGTTCCCTAGCGAGCACTTGGACTATGTAGGTTCCCTATCGGGTACTTGGACTGTCTAGGTTAACTAGCGGGCGATTGGACTGTCTAGGTTACCTAGTGGGCACTTGGACTATGTAGTTTACCTAGCAGGCACTTGGACTATGGAGGTTAACTAGCGGGCACTTGGACTGTCTAGGTAACCTAGCGGGCACTTGGACTATCTAGGTTAACGAACGGGCACTTGGACTATGTAGGTAACCTAGCGGGCACTTGGACTGTCTAGGTTACCTAGCGGGCACTTTGACTATCTAGGTTAACGAACGGGCACTTGGATATGTAGGTTACGTAGCGGGCACTTGGACTATGTAGGATCCCTATCGGACATTTGGACTACTTAGGTTAACTAGCGGGCACTTGGACTCTCTAGGTTAACTAGCGGGCACTTGGACTATCTAGGTCAAGTAGCGGGCCCTTGTACTATGTAGGTTAACTAGCGGGCACTTGGACTATATAGGTTAAATAGCGGACCTTGGACTATGTAGGTTAACTTGCGGGCCCTTGTACTATGTAGGTTAACTAGCGGGCACTTGGATTATCTAGGTTTCCTAGCCAGCACTCGGACTATGTACATACCCTAGCGCGCACTTGGACTATCAAGGTTACCTAGCGGGCACTTGGACTATGTACGTCCCCTAGTGGGCACTTGGACTATCTAGGTTAACTAACGGGCACTTGGACTATGTAGGTTACCTAGCGGGCACTTGGACTATGTAGGTTAACTAGAAGGCTCTTGGACTATCAAGGTTACCTAGCGGGCCCTTGGAATATGTAGATTACCAGCGGGCACTTGGACTATCTAGGTTAATGAACGTGCACTTGGACTATGTAGGTAACCAATGGGCACTTGGACTGTCTAGGTTACCTAGTGGGCACTTGGCCTATCTAGGTTAACGAACGGGCACTTGGACTATGTAGGTTAACTAGCGGGCCTTGGACTATCTAGGTTTACTAGCGGGCACTTGTACTATCTAGGTTAACAAGCGGGCACTTGGACTATCTAGGTTAACTAGCGGGCATTTGGATTATGTAGGTTAACTAGCGGACCCTTCGACTATCTAGGTTAGCTAATGGGCAATTGGACTATCTAGGTTACCTAGTGGGCACTTCGACTATGTAGGTTCCCTAGCGGGCACTTGGACTATTTAGGTTACCTAGCAGGCACTTTGACTATCTAGGTTCACTAACGGGCACTTGGACTATGTAGGTTGCTTAGCGAGCACTTGGACTATGTAGATTCCCTAGGGGGCACTTGGACTATGTATTTCCCCAAGCGGGCACTAGGACAATCTAGGTTAACTATTGGGCCCTTGGACTATGTAGGTTAACTATCGGGCACTTTGATGATCTAGGTTAACCAGCGGGCACTTGGACGATCTAGGTTAACTAGCGGGCACTTGGACTATCTAGGTTAAATAGTGGGCACTTGGACTATCTAGATTAACTAGCGGGCCCTTGGACTATCTACGTTAACTAGCGGGCACTTGGACTATCTAGGTTAACTAGCGGGCACTGGACTATGTAGATTAACTAGCGGGCCCTTGGACTATCTAGGTTTACTAGCGGGCACTTGGACTATCTAGGTTAACAAGCGGGCACTTGGACTATCTAGGTTAACTAGCGGGCATTTGGATTATTTAGGTTACATAGTGGGCACTTGGACTATGTATGTTACCTAGCGCGCACTTGGACTATGTAGGTTAACTAGAAGGCACTTGGACTATCAAGGTTACCTAGCGGGCACTTGGACTGTCTAGGTTACCTAGCGGGCACTTGGACTATGTAGTTTTCCTAGCGGGCATTAGGATTACTTAGGTTACCTAGTGGGCACTTGGACTATGTAGGTTACCTAGCGGGCACTTGGACTATGTAGGTTAACTAGAAGGCACTTGGACTATCAAGATTACCTAGCGGGCCCTTGGATTATGTAGGTTGCCAGCGGGCACTTGGACTATCTAGGTTAACGAACGTGCACTTGGACTATGTAGGTAACCTAGCGGGCACTTGAACTGTCTAGGTTACCTAGAGGGCACTTGGCCTATCTGGGTTAACGAACGGACACTTGGACTATGTAGGTTAACTAGCGGACACTTCGACTATCTAGGTTAGCTAACGGGCAATTGGACTATCTAGGTTACCTAGCGGACACTTGGACTATGTAGGTTCCCTAGCGGGCACTTGGACTATTTAGGTTACCTAGCAGGCACTTTGACTATCTAGGTCAACTAACAGGCACTTGGACTATGTAGGTTGCCGAGCGAGCACTTGGACTATATAGGTTCCCTAGCGAGCACTTGGACTATGTAGGTTCCCTATCGGGTACTTGGACTGTCTAGGTTAACTAGCGGGCAATTGGACTGTCTAGGTTACCTAGTGGGCACTTGGACTATGTAGTTTACCTAGCAGGCATTTGGACTATGGAGGTTAACTAGCGGGCACTTGGACTGTCTAGGTAACCTAGCGGGCACTTGGACTATCTAGGTTAACGAACGGGCACTTGGACTATGTAGGTAACCTAGCGGGCAGTTGGACTGTCTAGGTTATCTAGCGGGCACTTGGACTATCTAGGTTAACGAACGGGCACTTGGATATGTAGGTTACGTAGCGGACACTTGGACTATGTAGGATCCCTATCGGACATTTGGACTACTTAGGTTAACTAGCGGGCACTTGGACTATCTAGGTTAACTAGCGGGCACTTGGACTATCTAGGTCAAGTAGCGGGCCCTTGTACTATGTAGGTTAACTAGCGGGCACTTGGACTATATAGGTTAAATAGCGGACCTTGACTATGTAGGTTAACTTGCGGGCCCTTGGACTATGTAGGTTAACTAGTGAGCACTTGGATTATCTAGGTTTCCTAGCCAGCACTCGGACTATGTACATACCCTAGCGCGCACTTGGACTATCAAGGTTACCTAGCGGGCACTTGGACTATGTACGTCCCCCAGTGGGCACTTGGACTATCTAGGTTAACTAACGGGCATTGGACTATGTAGGTTACCTAGAGGGCACTTGGACTATGTACGTCCCCTAGCGGGCACTTGGACTATCTAGGTTAACTAGAGGGCCCTTGGACGATCTAGGTTAACTAGCGGGCACTTGGACTATCTAGGTTAACTAGCGGGCACTTGGACTATCTAGATTAAATAGCGGTCCCTTGGACTATCTAGGTTAACTAGCAGGCACTTGGACTATCTAGGTTAACTAGCGGGCACTTGGACTATCTAGATTAACTAGCGGGCCCTTGGACTATCTAGGTTTACTAGCGGGCACTTGGACTATCTAGGTTAACTAGCGGGCACTTGGACTATGTAGGTTTCCTAGCGGGCATTAGGATTACTTAGGTTACCTAGTGGGCACTTGGACTATGTAGGTTACCTAGCGGGCACTTGGACTATGTAGGTTAACTGGAAGGCACTTGGACTATCAAGATTACCTAGCGGGCCCTTGGATTATGTAGGTTACCAGCGGGCACTTGGACTATCTAGGTTAACGAACGTGCACTTGGACTATGTAGGTAACCTAGCGGGCACTTGGACTGTCTAGGTTACCTAGAGGGTACTTGGCCTATCTAGGTTAACGAACGGACACTTGGACTATGTAGGTTAACTAGCGGGCATTTGGATTATTTAGGTTACATAGTGGGCACTTGGACTATGTATGTTACCTAGCGGGCACTTGGACTATGTAGGTTAACTAGAAGGCACTTGGACTATCAAGGTTACCTAGCGGGCACTTGGACTGTCTAGGTTACCTAGCGGGCACTTGGACTATGTAGTTTTCCTAGCGGGCATTAGGATTACTTAGGTTACCTAGCGGGCACTTGGACTATGTAGGTTACCAAGCGGGCACTTGGACTATATAGGTTAACTAGAAGGCACTTGGAGTATCAAGATTACCTAGCGGGCCCTTGGATTATGTAGGTTGCCAGCGGGCACTTGGACTATCTAGGTTAACGAACGTGCACTTGGACTATGTAGGTAACCTAGCGGGCACTTGGACTGTCTAGGTTACCTAGAGGGCACTTGGCCTATCTAGGTTAACGAACGGACACTTGGACTATGTAGGTTAACTAGCGGACACTTCGACTATCTAGGTTAGCTAACGGGCAATTTGATTATCTAGGTTACCTAGCGGACACTTGGACTATGTAGGTTCCCTAGCGGGCACTTGGACTATTTATGTTACCTAGCAGGCACTTTGACTATCTAGGTTAACTAACAGGCACTTGGATTATATAGGTTCCCTAGCGAGCACTTGGACTATGTAGGTTCCCTATCGGGTACTTGGACTGTCTAGGTTAACTAGCGGGCAATTGGACTGTCTAGGTTACCTAGTGGGCACTTGGACTATGTAGTTTACCTAGCAGGCACTTGGACTATGGAGGTTAACTAGCGGGCACTTGGACTGTCTAGGTAACCTAGCGGGCACTTGGACTATCTAGGTTAACTAACGGGCACTTGGACTATGTAGGTAACCTAGCGGGCACTTGAACTGTTTAGGTTACCTAGCGGGCATTTGGACTATCTAGGTTAACTAGCGGGCACTTGGACTATCTAGATTAAATAGCGGTCCCTTGGACTATCTAGGTTAACTAGCAGGCACTTGGACTATCTAGGTTAACTAGCGGGCACTTGGACTATCTAGATTAACTAGCGGGCCCTTGGACTATCTAGGTTTACTAGCGGGCACTTGGACTATCTAGGTTAACTAGCGGGCACTTGGACTATGTAGTTTTCCTAGCGGGCATTAGGATTACTTAGGTTACCTAGTGGGCACTTGGACTATGTAGGTTACCTAGCGGGCACTTGGACTATGTAGGTTAACTGGAAGGCACTTGGACTATCAAGATTACCTAGCGGGCCCTTGGATTATGTAGGTTACCAGCGGGCACTTGGACTATCTAGGTTAACGAACGTGCACTTGGACTATGTAGGTAACCTAGCGGGCACTTGGACTGTCTAGGTTACCTAGAGGGCACTTGGCCTATCTAGGTTAACGAACGGACACTTGGACTATGTAGGTTAACTAGCGGGCATTTGGATTATTTAGGTTACATAGTGGGCACTTGGACTATGTATGTTACCTAGCGGGCACTTGGCCTATGTAGGTTAACTAGAAGGCACTTGGACTATCAAGGTTACCTAGCGGGCACTTGGACTGTCTAGGTTACCTAGCGGGCACTTGGACTATGTAGTTTTCCTAGCGGGCATTAGGATTACTTAGGTTACCTAGCGGGCACTTGGACTATGTAGGTTACCAAGCGGGCACTTGGACTATATAGGTTAACTAGAAGGCACTTGGAGTATCAAGATTACCTAGCGGGCCCTTGGATTATGTAGGTTGCCAGCGGGCACTTGGACTATCTAGGTTAACGAACGTGCACTTGGACTATGTAGGTAACCTAGCGGGCACTTGGACTGTCTAGGTTACCTAGAGGGCACTTGGCCTATCTAGGTTAACGAACGGACACTTGGACTATGTAGGTTAACTAGCGGACACTTCGACTATCTAGGTTAGCTAACGGGCAATTTGATTATCTAGGTTACCTAGCGGACACTTGGACTATGTAGGTTCCCTAGCGGGCACTTGGACTATTTATGTTACCTAGCAGGCACTTTGACTATCTAGGTTAACTAGCTGGCACTTGGACTGTCTAGGTAACCTAGCGGGCACTTGGACTATCTAGGTTAACGAACGGGCACTTGGACTATGTAGGTAACCTAGCGGGCACTTGAACTGTCTAGGTTACCTAGCGGGCACTTGGACTATCTAGGTTAACGAACGGGCACTTGGATATGTAGGTTACGTAGCGGGCACTTGGACTCTGTAGGATCCCTATCGGACATTTGGACTACTTAGGTTAACTAGCGGGCACTTGGACTATCTAGGTTAACTAGCGGGCACTTGGACTATCTAGGTCAAGTAGCGGGCCCTTGTACTATGTAGGTTAACTAGCGGGCACTTGGACTATATAGGTTAAATAGCGGACCTTGGACTATGTAGGTTAACTTGCGGGCCCTTGGACTATGTAGGTTAACTAGTGGGCACTTGGATTATCTAGGTTTCCTAGCCAGCACTCGGACTATGTACATACCCTAGCGCGCACTTGGACTATCAAGGTTACCTAGCGGGCACTTGGACTATGTACGTCCCCTAGTGGGCACTTGGACTATCTAGGTTAACTAACGGGCATTGGACTATGTAGGTTACCTAGAGGGCACTTGGACTATGTACGTCCCCTAGCGGGCACTTGGACTATCTAGGTTAACTAGAGGGCCCTTGGACGATCTAAGTTAACTAGCGGGCACTTGGACTATCTAGGTTAACTAGCGGGCACTTGGACTATCTAGGTTAACTAGCGGGCACTTGGACTATCTAGATTAACTAGCGGGCCCTTGGACTATCTAGGTTTACTAGCGGGCACTTGGACTATCTAGGTTAACTAGCGGGCACTTGGACTATGTAGTTTTCCTAGCGGGCATTAGGATTACTTAGGTTACCTAGTGGGCACTTCGACTATGTAGGTTACCTAGCGGGCACTTGGACTATGTAGGTTAACTAGAAGGCACATGGACTATCAAGATTACCTAGCGGGCCCGTGGATTATGTAGGTTACCAGCGGGCACTTGGACTATCTAGGTTAACGAACGTGCACTTGGACTATGTAGGTAACCTAGCGGGCACTTGGACTGTCTAGGTTACCTAGAGGGCACTTGGCCTATCTAGGTTAACGAACGGACACTTGGACTATGTAGGTTAACTAGCAGACACTTCGACTATCTAGGATAGCTAACGGGCAATTGGACTATCTAGGTTACCCAGCGGACACTTGGACTATGTGGGTTCCCTAGCGGGCACTTGGACTATGTAGTTTACCTAGCAGGCACTTTGACTATCTAGGTTAACTAACAGGCACTTAGACTATGTAGGTTGCCTAGCGAGCACTTGGATTATATAGGTTCCCTAGCGAGCACTTGGACTATGTAGGTTCCCTATCAGGTACTTGGACTGTCTAGGTTAACTAGCGGGCAATTGGACTGTCTAGGTTACCTAGTGGGCACTTGGACTATGTAGTTTACCTAGCAGGCACTGACTATGGAGGTTAACTAGCGGGCACTTGGACTGTCTAGGTAACCTAGCGGGCACTTGGACTATCTAGGTTAACGAACGGGCACTTGGACTATGTAGGTAACCTAGCGGGCACTTGGACTGTCTAGGTTACCTAGCGGGCACTTTGACTATCTAGGTTAACGAACGGGCACTTGGATATGTAGGTTACGTAGCAGGCACTTGGACTCTGTAGGATCCCTATCGGACATTTGGACTACTTAGGTTAACTAGCGGGCTCTTGGACTCTCTAGGTTAACTAGCGGGCACTTGGACTATCTAGGTCAAGTAGCGGGCCCTTGTACTATGTAGGTTAACTAGCGGGCACTTGGAGTATATAGGTTAAATAGCGGACCTTGGACTATGTAGGATAACTTGCGGGCCCTTGGACTATGTAGGTTAACTAGCGGGCACTTGGATTATCTAGGTTTCCTAGCCAGCACTCGGACTATGTACATACCCTAGCGCGCACTTGGACTATCAAGGTTACCTAGCGGGCACATGGACTATGTACGTCCCCTAGTGGGCACTTGGACTATCTAGGTTAACTAACGGGCACTTGGACTATGTAGGTTACCTAGCGGGCACTTGGACTATGTAGGTTAACTAGAAGGCGCTTGGACTATCAAGGTTACCTAGCGGGCCCTTGGACTATGTAGATTACCAGCGGGCACTTGGAGTATCTAGGTTAATGAACGTGCACTTGGACTATGTAGGTAACCTAGTGGCACTTGGACTGTCTAGGTTACCTAGTGGGCACTTGGCCTATCTTGGTTAACGAACGGGCACTTGGACTATGTAGGTTAACTAGCGGCCCTTGGACTATCTAGGTTTACTAGCGGGCACTTGTACTATCTAGGTTAACAAGCGGGCACTTGGACTATCTAGGTTAACTAGCGGGCATTTGGATTATGTAGGTTAACTAGCGGACACTTCGACTATCTAGGTTAGCTAACGGGCAATTGGACTATCTAGGTTACCTAGTGTTCACTTCGACTATGTAGGTTCCCTAGCGGGCACTTGGACTATTTAGGTTACCTAGCAGGCACTTTGACTATCTAGGTTAAGTAACGGGCACTTGGACTATGTAGGTTGCTTAGCGAGCACTTGGACTATGTAGATTCCCTAGGGGACACTTGGACTATGTATGTCCCCAAGCGGGCACTAGGACAATCTAGGTTAACTATTGGGCCCTTGGACTATGTAGGTAAACTATCGGGCACTTGGATTATCTAGGTTAACCAGCGGGCTCTTGGACGATCTAGGTTAACTGGCGGGCACTTGGACTATCTAGGTTAACTAGTGGGCACTTGGACTATCTAGATTAACTAGCGGGCCCTTGGACTATCTAGGTTAACTCGCGGGCACTTGGACTATCTAGGTTAACTAGCGGGCACTGGACTATGTAGATTAACTAGCGGGCCCTTGGACTATCTAGGTTTACTAGCGGGCACTTGGACTATCTAGGTTAACAAGCGGGCACTTGGACTATCTAGGTTACCTAGTGGGCATTTGGATTATTTAGGTTACATAGTGGGCACTTGGACTATGTATGTTACCTAGCGGGCATTGGACTATGTAGGTTAACTAGAAGGCACTTGGACTATCAAGGTTACCTAGCGTGCACTTGGACTGTCTAGGTTACCTAGCGGGCACTTGGCCTATCTAGGTTAACGAACGGGCACTTGGACTATGTAGGTTAACTAGCGGACACTTCGACTATCTAGGTTAGCTAACGGGCAATTGGACTATCTAGGTTACCTAGCGGGCACTTGGACTATGTAGGTTCCCTAGCGGGCACTTGGACTATTTAGGTTACCTAGAAGGCACTTTGACTATCTAGGTTAACTAACGGGCACTTGGACTATGTAGGTTGACTAGCGAGCACTTGGACTATGTAGGTTCCCAGCGGGCACTTGGACTATGTACGTTCCCTAGCGGGTACTTGGGCTATCTAAGTTACCTAGCGGGCACTTGGACTATGTAGGTTAACGGACGGGCATTTGGACTATGTAGGTAACATAATGGTCACTTGGACTCCCTAGGTTACCTAGCGGGGACTTGGACTATGTAGGTTAACTAGCGGGCACTTTGACTATGTAGGATCCCTATCGGACATTTGTACTACTTAGGTTAATTAGCGGGCACTTTGACTATCTAGGTTAACTAGCGGGCACTTGGACTATCAAGGTCAACTAGCGGGCCCTTGTACTATGTAGGTTAACTAGCGGGCACTTGGACTATCTAGGTTAACTAGCGGACCTTGGACTATGTAGGTTAACTAGCGGGCACTTGGACTATGTACGTCCCCTACTGGCCCTTGGACCATCTAGGTTAACTAACGGGCACTAGGACTATCTAGGTTACCTACCGGGCACGTGGACTATGTAGGTTAACTAGCGGACACTTGCACGATCTAGGTTAACTAGCGAGCCCTTGCACTATGTAGGTTAACTAGCGGGCCCATGGATTATGTAGGTTTACTAGCAGGCACTTGGACTATCTTGGTTAACTAGTGGGCACTTGGACTATGTAGTTTCCCTAGCGGGCATTTGGACTATTTAGGTTACCAAGCGGGAACTTGGACTATGTAAGTTCCCTAGCGGGCACTGGGACTGTCTAGGTTAACTAGCGTGCACTTGGACTATGTAGGTTCCTTAGTGGGCACTTGGACTATCTAGGTTGCCTAGCGGGCACTTGGACTATGTAGGTTAACTAGCGTGCCCTTGGACTATCTAGGTTACGTAGCGGGTACTTTGTATATAGGTTAACTTGCTGGTACTTGGACTATGTAGGTTAACTAGAGGACACTTGGATTATCTAGGTAAACTAGTGGGCCCTTGGACTATGTAGGTTAAGTAGCAGGCACTTGGACAATCTAGGTTAACTCTTGGGCACTTGGATTATCTAGGTTAACCAGCGGGCACTTGGACGATCTGGGTTAACTAGCGGGCACTTGGACTATCTAGGTTAACTAGTGGGCACTTGGACTATCTAGATTAACTAGCGGGCCCTTGGACTATCTAGGTTAACTAGCGGGCACTTGGACTATCTAGGTTAACAAGCGGGCACTTGGATTATCTAGGTTAACTAGCGGGCATTTGGATTATTTAGGTTACATAGTGGGCACTTGGACTATGTATGTTACCTAGCGGGCACTTGGACTATGTAGGTTACCTAGAAGGCACTTGGACTATCAAGGTTACCTAGCAGGCACTTGGACTGTGTAGGTTACCTAGCGGGCACTTGGACTATGTAGGTTCCCTAGCGGGCACTTGGACTTTTTAGGTTACCTAGCAGGCACTTTGACTATCTAGGTTAACTAACGGGCACTTGGACTATGTAGGTTGCCTAGCGAGCACTTGGACTATGTAGGTTCCCAGCGGGCACTTGGACTATGTAGGTTCCCTATCGGGTACTTGGACTGTCTAGCTTAACTAGCGGGCAATTGGACTCTCTAGGTTACCTAGCGTGCACTTGGACTGTCTAGATTACCTAGCGGGCACTTGGCCTATCTAGGTTAACGAACAGGCACTTGGACTATGTAGGTTAACTAGCGGACACTTCGACTATCTAGGTTAGCTAACGGGCAATTGGACTATCTAGGTTACCTAGCGGGCACTTGTACTATGTAGGTTCCCTAGCGGGCACTTGGACTATTTAGGTTACCTAGCAGGCACTTTGTCTATCTAGGTTAACTAACGGGCACTTGGACTATGTAGGTTGACTAGCGAGCACTTGGACAATGTAGGTTCCCAGCGGGCACTTGGACTATGTAGGTTCCCTATCGGGTACTTGGACTGTCTAGCTTAACTAGCGGGCAATTGGACTGTCTAGGTTACCTCATGGGCACTTGGACTATGTAGTTTACCTAGCAGGCACTTGGAGTATGTAGGTTCACTAGCGGGCACTTGGACTATCTAGGTTACCTAGAAGGCACTTGGACTATGTACGTTCCCTAGCGGGTATTTGGGCTATCTAAGTTACCTAGCGGGCACTTGGACTATGTAGGTTAACGGACGGGCACTTGGAGTATGTAGGTAACATAATGGTCACTTGGACTCCCTAGGTTACCTAGCGGGGACTTGGACTATGTAGGATAACTAGCGATCATTTTGACTATGTAGGATCCCTATCGGACATTTGTACTACTTAGGTTAATTAGCGGGCACTTTGACTATCTAGGTTAACTAGCGGGAACTTGGATTATCAAGGTCTACTAGCGGGCCCTTGTACTATGTAGGTTAACTAGCGGGCACTTGGACTATGTAGATTCCCTAGCGCGCACTTGGACTATCAAGGTTACCTAGCGGGCACATGGACTATGTACGTCCCCTAGTGGGCACTTGGACTATCTAGGTTAACTAACGGGCACTTGGACTATGTAGGTTACCTAGCGGGCACTTGGACTATGTAGGTTAACTAGAAGGCGCTTGGACTATCAAGGTTACCTAGCGGGCCCTTGGACTATGTAGATTACCAGCGGGCACTTGGCCTATCTAGGTTAACGAACGGGCACTTGGACTATGTAGGTTAACTAGCGGCCCTTGGACTATCTAGGTTTACTAGCGGGCACTTGTACTATCTAGGTTAACAAGCGGGCACTTGGACTATCTAGGTTAACTAGCGGGCATTTGGATTATGTAGGTTAACTAGCGGACACTTCGACTATCTACGTTAGCTAACGGGCAATTGGACTATCTAGGTTACCTAGTGTTCCTTCGACTATGTAGGTTCCCTAGCGGGCACTTGGACTATTTAGGTTACCTAGCAGGCACTTTGACTATCTAGGTTAACTAACAGGCACTTGGATTATATAGGTTCCCTAGCGAGCACTTGGACTATGTAGGTTCCCTATTGGGTACTTGTACTGTCTAGATTAACTAGCGGGCAATTGGACTGTCTAGGTTACCTAGTGGGCACTTGGACTATGTAGTTTACCTAGCAGGCACTTGGACTATGGAGGTTAACTAGCGGGCACTTGGACTGTCTAGGTAACCTAGCGGGCACTTGGACTATCTAGGTTAACGAACGGGCACTTGGACTATGTAGGTAACCTAGCGGGCACTTGGACTGTCTAGGTTACCTAGCGGGCACTTTGACTATCTAGGTTAACGAACGGGCACTTGGATATGTAGGTTACGTAGCGGGCACTTGGACTATGTAGGATCCCTATCGGACATTTGGACTACTTAGGTTAACTAGCGGGCACTTGGACTATCTAGGTTAACTAGCGGGCACTTGGACTATCTAGGTCAAGTAGCGGGCCCTTGTACTATGTAGGTTAACTAGCGGGCACTTGGACTATATAGGTTAAATAGCGGACCTTGGACTATGTAGGTTAACTTGCGGGCCCTTGGACTATGTAGGTTAACTAGTGGGCACTTGGATTATCTAGGTTTCCTAGCCAGCACTCGGACTATGTACATACCCTAGCGCGCACTTGGACTATCAAGGTTACCTAGCGGGCACTTGGACTATGTACGTCCCCTAGTGGGCACTTGGACTATCTAGGTTAACTAACGGGCATTGGACTATGTAGGTTACCTAGAGGGCACTTGGACTATGTACGTCCCCTAGCGGGCACTTGGACTATCTAGGTTAACTAGAGGGCCCTTGGACGATCTAGGTTAACTAGCGGGCACTTGGACTATCTAGGTTAACTAGCGGGCACTTGGACTATCTAGATTAACTAGCGGTCCCTTGGACTATCTAGGTTAACTAGCGGGCACTTGGACTATCTAGGTTAACTAGCGGGCACTTGGACTATCTAGATTAACTAGCGGGCCCTTGGACTATCTAGGTTTACTAGCGGGCACTTGGACTATCAAGTTTAACTAGCGGGCACTTGGACTATGTAGTTTTCCTAGCGGGCATTAGGATTACTTAGGTTACCTAGTGGGCACTTGGACTATGTAGGTTACCTAGCGGGCACTTGGACTATGTAGGTTAACTAGAAGGCACATGGACTATCAAGATTACCTAGCGGGCCCGTGGATTATGTAGGTTACCAGCGGGCACTTGGACTATCTAGGTTAACGAACGTGCACTTGGACTATGTAGGTAACCTAGCGGGCACTTGGACTGTCTAGGTTACCTAGAGGGCACTTGGCCTATCTAGGTTAACGAACGGACACTTGGACTATGTAGGTTAACTAGCGGACATTTCGACTATCTAGGTTAGCTAACGGGCAATTGGACTATCTAGGTTACCCAGCGGACACTTGGACTATGTGGGTTCCCTAGCGGGCACTTGGACTATGTAGTTTACCTAGCAGACACTTTGACTATCTAGGTTAACTAACAGGCACTTAGACTATGTAGGTTGCCTAGCGAGCACTTGGATTATATAGGTTCCCTAGCGAGCACTTGGACTATGTAGGTTCCCTATCGGGTACTTGGACTGTCTAGGTTAACTAGCGGGCAATTGGACTGTCTAGGTTACCTAGTGGGCACTTGGACTATGTAGTTTACCTAGCAGGCACTTGGACTATGGAGGTTAACTAGCGGGCACTTGGACTGTCTAGGTAACCTAGCGGGCACTTGGACTATCTAGGTTAACGAACGGGCACTTGGACTATGTAGGTAACCTAGCGGGCACTTGGACTGTCTAGGTTACCTAGCGGGCACTTTGACTATCTAGGTTAACGAACGGGCACTTGGATATGTAGGTTACGTAGCGGGCACTTGGACTATGTAGGATCCCTATCGGACATTTGGACTACTTAGGTTAACTAGCGGGCACTTGGACTATCTAGGTTAACTAGCGGGCACTTGGACTATCTAGGTCAAGTAGCGGGCCCTTGTACTATGTAGGTTAACTAGCGGGCACTTGGAGTATATAGGTTAAATAGTGGACCTTGGACTATGTAGGATAACTTGCGGGCCCATGGACTATGTAGGTTAACTCTCGGGCATTTGGATTATCTAGGTTTCCTAGCCAGCACTCGGACTATGTACATACCCTAGCGCGCACTTGGACTATCAAGGTTACCTAGCGGGCACATGGACTATGTACGTCCCCTAGTGGGCACTTGGACTATCTAGGTTAACTAACGGGCACTTGGACTATGTAGGTTACCTAGCGGGCACTTGGACTATGTAGGTTAACTAGAAGGCGCTTGGACTATCAAGGTTACCTAGCGGGCCCTTGGACTATGTAGATTACCAGCGGGCACTTGGCCTATCTAGGTTAACGAACGGGCACTTGGACTATGTAGGTTAACTAGCGGCCCTTGGACTATCTAGGTTTACTAGCGGGCACGTGTACTATCTAGGTTAACAAGCGGGCACTTCGACTATCTAGGTTAACTAACGGGCATTTTGATTATGTAGGTTAACTAGCGGACACTTCGACTATCTAGGTTAGCTAACGGGCAATTGGACTATCTAGGTTACCTAGTGTTCACTTCGACTATGTAGGTTCCCTAGCGGGCACTTGGACTATTTAGGTTACCTAGCAGGCACTTTGACTATCTAGGTTAAGTAACGGGCACTTGGACTATGTAGGTTGCTTAGCGAGCACTTGGACTATGTAGATTCCCTAGGGGGCACTTGGACTATGTATGTCCCCACGCGGGCACTAGGACAGTCTAGGTTAACTATTGGGCCCTTGGACTATGTAGGTTAACTATCGGGCACTTGGATTATCTAGGTTAACCAGCGGGCACTTGGACGATCTAGGTTAACGAACGTGCACTTGGACTATGTAGGTAACCTAGCGGGCACTTGGACTGTCTAGGTTACCTAGAGGGCACTTCGCCTATCTAGGTTAACGAACGGACACTTGGACTATATAGGTTAACTAGCGGACACTTCGACTATCTAGGTTAGCTAACGGGCAATTGGACTATCTAGGTTACCCAGCGGACACTTGGACTATGTGGGTTCCCTAGCGGGCACTTGGACTATGTAGTTTACCTAGCAGGCACTTTGACTATCTAGGTTAACTAACAGGCACTTAGACTATGTAGGTTGCCTAGCGAGCACTTGGATTATATAGGTTCCCTAGCGAGCACTTTGACTATGTAGGTTCCCTATCGGGTACTTGGACTGTCTAGGTTAACTAGCGGGCAATTGGACTGTCTAGGTTACCTAGTGGGCACTTGGACTATGTAGTTTACCTAGCAGGCACTTGGACTATGGAGGTTAACTAGCGGGCACTTGGACTGTCTAGGTAACCTAGCGGGCACTTGGACTATCTAGGTTAACGAACGGGCACTTGGACTATGTAGGTAACCTAGCGGGCACTTGGACTGTCTAGGTTACCTAGCGGGCACTTTGACTATCTAGGTTAACGAACGGGCACTTGGATATGTAGGTTACGTAGCGGGCACTTGGACTATGTAGGATCCCTATCGGACATTTGGACTACTTAGGTTAACTAGCGGGCACTTGGACTATCTAGGTTAACTAGCGGGCACTTGGACTATCTAGGTCAAGTAGCGGGCCCTTGTACTATGTAGGTTAACTAGCGGGCACTTGGAGTATATAGGTTAAATAGCGGACCTTGGACTATGTAGGATAACTTGCGGGCCCTTGGACTATGTAGGTTAACTCTCGGGCACTTGGATTATCTAGGTTTCCTAGCCAGCACTCGGACTATGTACATACCCTAGCGGTCACTTGGACTATCAAGGTTACCTAGCGGGCACATGGACTATGTACGTCCACTAGTGGGCACTTGGACTATCTAGGTTAACTAACGGGCACTTGGACTATGTAGGTTACCTAGCGGGCACTTGGACTATGTAGGTTAACTAGAAGGCGCTTGGACTATCAAGGTTACCTAGCGGGCCCTTGGACGATGTAGATTACCAGCGGGCACTTGGCCTATCTAGGTTAACGAACGGGCACTTGGACTATGTAGGTTAACTAGCGGCCCTTGGACTATCTAGGTTTAGTAGCGGGCATTTGGACTATCTAGGTTAACTAGCGGGCATTTTGATTATGTAGGTTAACTAGCGGACACTTCGACTATCTAGGTTAGCTAACGGGCAATTGGACTATCTAGGTTACCTAGTGTTCACTTCGACTAGGTAGGTTCCCTAGCGGGCACTTGGACTATTTAGGTTACCTAGCAGGCACTTTGACTATCTAGGTTAACTAACGGGCACTTGGACTATGTAGGTTGCTTAGCGAGCACTTGGACTATGTAGATTCCCTAGGGGGCACTTGGACTATGTATGTCCCCACGCGGGCACTAGGACAATCTAGGTTAACTATTGGGCCCTTGGACTATGTAGGTTAACTATCGGGCACTTGGATTATCTAGGTTAACCAGCGGGCACTTGGACGATCTAGGTTAACTAGCGGGCACTTGGACTATCTAGGTTAACTAGTGGGCACTTGGACTATCTAGATTAACTAGCGGGCCCTTGGACTATCTAGGTTAACTAGCGGGCACTTGGACTATCTAGGTTAACTAGCGGGCACTGGACTATGTAGATTAACTAGCGGGCCCTTAGACTATCTAGGTTTACTAGCGGGCACTTGGACTATCGAGGTTAACAAGCGGGCACTTGGACTATCTAGGTTAACTAGCGGGCATTTGGATTATTTAGGTTACATAGTGGGCACTTGGACTATGTATGTTACCTAGCGCGCACTTGGACTATGTAGGTTAACTAGAAGGCACTTGGACTATCAAGGTTACCTAGCGTGCACTTGGACTGTCTAGGTTACCTAGCGGGTACTTGGCCTATCTAGGTTAACGAACGGGCACTTGGACTATGTAGGTTAACTAGCGGACACTTTGACTATCTAGGTTAGCTAACGGCCAATTGGACTATCTAGGTTACCTAGCGGGCACTTGGACTATGTAGGTTCCCTAGCGGGCACTTGGACTATTTAGGTTACCTAGCAGGCACTTTGACTATCTAGGTTAACTAACGGGCACTTGGACTATGTAGGTTGACTAGCGAGCATTTGGACTATGTAGGTTCCCAGCGGGCACTTGGACTATGTATGTTCCCTATCGGGTACTTGGACTGTCTAGCTTAACTAGCGGGCAATTGGACTGTCTAGGTTACTCATGGGCACTTGGACTATGTAGTTTACCTAGCAGGCACTTGGAGTATGTAGGTTAACTAGCGGGCACTTGGACTATCTAGGTTACCTAGAAGGCACTTGGACTATGTACGTTCCCTAGCGGGTACTTGGGCTATCTAAGTTACCTAGCGGGCACTTGGACTATGTAGGTTAACGGACGGGCACTTGGACTATGTAGGTAACATAATGGTCACTTGGACTCCCTAGGTTACCTAGCGGGGACTTGCACTATGTAGGTTAACTAGCGGGCACTTTGACTATGTAGGATCCCTATCGGACATTTGTACTACTTAGGTTAATTAGCGGGCACTTTGACTATCTAGGTTAACTAGCGGGAACTTGGATTATCAAGGTCTACTAGCGGGCCCTTGTACTATGTAGGTTAACTAGCGGGCACTTGGACTATGTAGATTCCCTAGGGGGCACTTGGACTATGTATGTCCCCTAGCGGGCACTTGGACTATCTATGTTAACTATTGGGCCCTTGGACTATGTAGGTTAACTAACGGGCACTAGGACTATCTAGGTTACCTACCGGGCACGTGGAATATGTAGGTTAACTAGCGGACACTTGCACGATCTAGGTTAACTAGCGAGCCCTTGCACTATGTAGGTTAACTAGCGGGCCCATGGATTATGTAGGTTTACTAGCAGGCACTTGGACTATCTAGGTTAACTAGTGGGCACTTGGACTATGTAGTTTCCCTAGCGGGCATTTGGACTATTTAGGTTACCAAGCGGGAACTTGGACTATGTAAGTTCCCTAGCGGGCACTGGGACTGTCTAGGTTAACTAGCGTGCACTTGGACTATGTAGGTTCCTTAGTGGGCACTTGGACTATCTAGGTTGCCTAGCGGGCACTTGGACTATGTAGGTTAACTAGCGTGCCCTTGGACTATCTAGGTTACGTAGCGGGTACTTTGTATATAGGTTAACTTGCTGGTACTTGGACTATGTAGGTTAACTAGAGGACACTTGGATTATCTAGGTTAACTAGTGGGCCCTTGGACTATGTAGCTTAAGTAGCAGGCACTTGGACAATCTAGGTTAACTCGCGGGCACTTGGAAGATCTAGGTTAACTAGCAGGCACTTGGACTATCAAAGTTAACAAGTGAGACCTTGGACTATGTAGGTTACCTAGCGGGCACTTGGACTATATAGGTTACCTAGCGGGCACTTGGACTATGTAGGTTAACTAGCGAGCACTTGGACTCTAGGTTACCTAGCGGGCACTTGGACTATCTAGGTTAACCAACGGACACTTGGACTATGTAGGTTAACTAGCGGACACTTCGACTATCTAGGTTAACTAACGGGCAATTGGACTATCTAGGTTAACTAACGGGCACTTGGACTATGTAGGTTCCCTTTAGAGAACTTGGAATATTTAGGTTACCTAGCAGGCACTTTGACTATCTAGGTTAACTAACGGGCACTTGGACTATGTAGGTTCCCTAGCGGGCATTGGACTATATAGGTTCCCTATGGGCACGTGGAGTATGTAGGTTCCCTAACTGGCACTTGGAATACATAGGTTCCCTATCGGGCACTTGGACTATGTAGGTACCTCAGCGGGCACTTGGACTATGTAGGTTCCCTATCGGGCATTGGACTATGTAGGTTAACTAGCGGACACTTGGACAATCTAGGTTACCTAGCGGGCACTCGAACTATGTACATACCCTAGGGGGCACTTGGACTATCTAGGTTACCTAGCGGGCACTTGGACTATGTACGTCCCCTAGCGGGCACTTGGACTATCTAGGTTAACTAGAGGGCCATTGGACGATCTAGGTTAACTAGCGGGCACTTGGACTATCTAGGTTAACGAATGGGCACGTGGACTATGTAGGTAACCTAGCGGGCACTTGGACTGTCTAGGTTACCTAGCGGGCACTTTGACTATCTAGGTTAACGAACGGGCACTTGGATATGTAGGTTACGTAGCGGGCACTTGGACTATGTAGGATCCCTATCGGACATTTGGACTACTTAGGTTAACTAGCGGGCACTTGGACTCTCTAGGTTAACTAGCGGGCACTTGGACTATCTAGGTCAAGTAGCGGGCCCTTGTACTATGTAGGTTAACAAGCGGGCACTTGGAGTATGTAGGTTAACTAGCGGGCACTTGGATTATCTAGGTTAACCAGCGTGCACTTGGACGATCTAGGTTAACTAGCGGGCACTTGGACTATCTAGGTTAACTAGTAAGCACTTGGCCTATCTAGATTAACTAGCGGGCCCTTGGACTATCTAGGTTAACTAGCGGGCACTTGGACTATCTAGGTTAACTAGTGGGCACTTGGACTATGTAGTTTCCCTAGCGGGCATTTGGACTATTTAGGTTACCAAGCGGGAACTTGGACTATGTAAGTTCCCTAGCGGGCACTGGGACTGTCTAGGTTAACTAGCGTGCACTTGGACTATGTAGGTTCCTTAGTGGGCACTTGGACTATCTAGGTTGCCTAGCGGGCACTTGGACTATGTAGGTTAACTAGCGTGCCCTTGGACTATCTAGGTTACGTAGCGGGTACTTTGTATATAGGTTAACTTGCTGGTACTTGGACTATGTAGGTTAACTAGAGGACACTTGGATTATCTAGGTTAACTAGTGGGCCCTTGGACTATGTAGGTTAAGTAGCAGGCACTTGGACAATCTAGGTTAACTCGCGGGCACTTGGAAGATCTAGGTTAACTAGCAGGCACTTGGACTATCAAAGTTAACAAGTGAGACCTTGGACTATGTATGTTACCTAGCGGGCACTTGGACTATGTAGGTTAACTAGCGAGCACTTGGACTCTAGGTTACCTAGCGGGCACTTGGACTATCTAGGTTAACCAACGGACACTTGGACTATGTAGGTTAACTAGCGGACACTTCGACTATCTAGGTTAGCTAACGGGCAATTGGACTATCTAGGTTAACTAACGGGCACTTGGACTATGTATGTTCCCTAGAGAGCACTTGGAATATTTAGGTTACCTAGCAGGCACTTTGACTATCTAGGTTAACTAACGGGCACTTGGACTATGTAGGTTCCCTAGCGGGCACTTGGACTATATAGGTTCCCTATGGGCACGTGGAGTATGTAGGTTCCATAACTGGCACTTGGAATATATAGGTTCCTTATCGGGCACTTGGACTATGTAGGTTCCTCAGCGGGCACTTGGACTATGTAGGTTCCCTATCGGGCATTGGACTATGTAGTTAACTAACAGGACCTTGGATTATCTAGGTTACCTAGCGGGCACTTGGACTATGTAGGGTAACTAGCGGACACTTGGACAATCTAGGTTACCTAGCGGGCACTTGAACTATGTACATACCCTAGGGGGCACATGGACTATCTAGGTTACCTAGCGGGCACTTGGACTATGTACGTCCCCTAGCGGGCACTTGGACTATCTAGGTTAACTAGAGGGCCCTTGGACGATCTAGGTTAACTAGCGGGCACTTGGACTATCTAGGTTAACGAACGGGCACTTGGACTATGTAGGTAACCTAGCGGGCACTTGGACTGTCTAGGTTACCTAGCGGGCACTTTGACTATCTAGGTTAACGAACGGGCACTTGGATATGTAGGTTACGTAGCGGGCACTTGGACTATGTAGGATCCCTATCGGACATTTGGACTACTTAGGTTAACTAGCGGGCACTTGGACTATCTAGGTTAACGAGCGGGCACTTGGACTATCTAGGTCAAGTAGCGGGCCCTTGTACTATGTAGGTTAACTAGCGGGCACTTAGACTATCTAGGTTAAATAAAGGACCTTGGACTATGTAGGTTAACTTGCGGGCCCTTGGACTATGTAGGTTAACTAGCGGGCACTTGGATTATCTAGGTTTCCTAGCCAGCACTCAGACTATGTACATACCCTAGCGCGCACTTGGACTATCAAGGTTACCTCGCGGGCACTTGGACTATGTACGTCCCCTATGGGCACTTGGACTATCTAGGTTAACTAACGGGCACTTGGACTATGTAGGTTACCTAGCGGGCACTTGGACTATGTAGGTTAACTAGAAGGCGCTTGGACTATCAAGGTTACCTAGCGGGCCCTTGGACTATGTAGATTACCAGCGGGCACTTGGACTATCTAAGTTAATGAACGTGCACTTGGACTATATAGGTAACCTAGTGGGCACTTGGACTGTCTAGGTTACCTAGTGGGCACTTAGCCTATCTAGGTTAACGAACGGGCACTTGGACTATGTAGGTTAACTAGCGGGCCCTTGGACTATCTAGGTTTACTAGCGGGCACTTGGACTATCTAGGTTAACAAGCGGACACTTGGACTATCTAGGTTAACTAGCGGGCATTTGGATTATGTAGGTTAACTAGCGGACACTTCGACTATCTAGGTTAGCTAACGTGCAATTGGACTATCTAGGTTACCTAGTGGGCACTTCGACTACGTAGGTTCCCTAGCGGGCACTTGGACTATTTAAGTTACCTAGCAGGCACTTTGACTATCTAGGTTAACTAACGGGCACTTGGACTATGTAGGTTGCTTAGCGAGCACTTGGACTATGTAGATTCCCTAGGGGGCACTTAGACTATGTATGTCCCCTAGCGGGCACTTGGACTATCTAGGTTAACTATTGGGCCCTTGGACTATGTAGGTTAACTATCGGGCACTTGGATTATCTAGGTTAACCAGCGGGCACTTGGACGATCTAGGTTAACTAGCGGGCACTTGGACTATCTAGGTTAACTAGTGGGCACTTGGACTATCTAGATTAACTAGCGGGCCCTTGGACTATCTAGGTTAACTAGCGGGCACTTGGACTATCTAGGTTAACTAGCGGGCACTGGACTATGTAGATTAACTAGCGGGCCCTTAGACTATCTAGGTTTACTAGCGGGCACTTGGACTATCTAGGTTAACAAGCGGGCACTTGGATTATCTAGGTTAACTAGCGGGCATTTGGATTATTTAGGTTACATAGTGGGCACTTGGACTATGTATGTTACCTAGCGGGCACTTGGACTATGTAGGTTAACTAGAAGGCACTTGGACTATCAAGGTTACCTAGCAGGCACTTGGACTGTGTAGGTTACCTAGCGGGCACTTGGCCTATCTAGGTTAACGAACGGGAACTTGGACTATGTAGGTTAACTAGCGGACACTTCGACTATCTAGGTTAGCTAACAGGCAATTGGACTATCTAGGTTACTTAGCGGGCCCTTGGACTACGTAGGTTCCCTAGCGGGCACTTGGACTATTTAGGTTACCTAGCAGGCACTTTGACTATCTAGGTTAACTAACGGGCACTTGGACTATGTAGGTTGCCTTGCGAGCACTTGGACTATGTAGGTTCCCAGCGGGCACTTGGACTATGTAGGTTCCCTATCGGGTACTTGGACTGTCTAGCTTAACTAGCGGGCTATTGGACTCTCTAGGTTACCTAGTGGGCACTTGGACTATGTAGTTTACCTAGCAGGCACTTGGAGTATGTAGGTTAACTAGCGGGCACTTGGACTATCTAGGTTACCTAGAAGGCACTTGGACTATGTACGTTCCCTAGCGGGTACTTGGGCTACCTAAGTTACCTAGCGGGCACTTGGACTATCTAGGTTAACGGACGAGCACTTGAACTATGTAGGTAACATAATGGTCACTTGGACTGCCTAGGTTACCTAGCGGGGACTTGGACTATGTAGGTTAATTAGCGGGCACTTTGACTATGTAGGATCCCTATGGGACATTTGTACTACTTAGGTTAATTAGCGGGCACTTTGACTATCTAGGTTAACTAGCGGGAACTTGGACTATCAAGGTCAACTAGCGGGCCCTTGTACTATGTAGGTTAACTAGCGGGCACTTGGACTATCTAGGTTAACTAGCGGACCTTGGACTATGTAGGTTAACTAGCGGGCACTTGGACTATGTACGTCCCCTAGTGGGCCCTTGGACTATCTAGGTTAACTAGCGGGCACTTGGACTATCTAGGTTAACGAACGGGCACTTGGACTATGTAGGTAACCTAGCGGGCACTTGGACTGTCTTGGTTACCTAGCGGGCACTTTGACTATCTAGGTTAACGAACGGGCACTTGGATATGTAGGTTACGTAGCGGGCACTTGGACTATGTAGGATCCCTATCGGACATTTGGACTACTTAGGTTAACTAGCGGGCACTTGGACTATCTAGGTTAACTAGCGGGCACTTGGACTATCTAGGTCAAGTAGCGGGCCCTTGTACTACGTAGGTTAACTAGCGGGCACTTGGACTATCTAGGTTAAATAGCGGACCTTGGACTATGTAGGTTAACTTGCGGGCCCTTGGACTATGTAGGTTAACTAGCGGGCACTTGGATTATCTAGGTTTCCTAGCCAGCACTCGGACTATGTACATACCCTAGCGCGCACTTGGACTATCAAGGTTACCTCGCGGGCACTTGGACTATGTACGTCCCCTAGTGCGCACTTGGACTATCTAGGTTAACTAACGGGCACTTGGACTATGTAGGTTAACTAGAAGGCGCTTGGACTATCAAGGTTACCTAGCGGGCCCTTGGACTATGTAGATTACCAGCGGGCACTTGGACTATCTAGGTTAATGAACGTGCACTTGGACTATGTAGGTAACCTAGTGGGCACTTGGACTGTCTAGGTTACCCAGTGGGCACTTGGCCTATCTAGGTTAACGAACGGGCACTTGGACTATGTAGGTTAACTAGCGGGCCCTTGGACTATCTAGGTTTACTAGCGGGCACTTGGACTATCTAGGTTAACAAGCGGACACTTGGACTATCTAGGTTAACTATCGGGCATTTGGATTATGTAGGTTAACTAGCGGACACTTCGACTATCTAGGTTAGTTAACGTGCAATTGGACTATCTAGGTTACCTAGTGGGCACTTCGACTACGTAGGTTCCCTAGCGGGCACTTGGACTATTTAGGTTACCTAGCAGGCACTTTGACTATCTAGGTTAACTAACGGGCACTTGGACTATGTAGGTTGCTTAGCGAGCACTTGGACTATGTAGATTCCCTAGGGGGCACTTGGACTATGTATGTCCCCTAGCGGGCCCTTGGACTATCTAGGTTAACTATTGGGCCCTTGGACTATGTAGGTTAACTATCGGGCACTTGGAGTATCTAGGTTAACCAGCGGGCACTTGGACGATCTAGGTTAACTAGCGGGCACTTGGACTATCTAGGTTAACTAGTGGGCACGTGGCCTATCTAGATTAACTAGCGGGCCCTTGGACTATCTAGGTTAACTAGCGGGCACTTGGACTATCTAGGTTAACTAGTGGGCACTTGGACTATGTAGTTTCCCTAGCGGGCATTTGGACTATTTAGGTTACCAAGCGGGAACTTGGACTATGTAAGTTCCCTAGCGGGCACTGGGACTGTCTAGGTTAACTAGCGTGCACTTGGACTATGTAGGTTCCTTAGTGGGCACTTGGACTATCTATGTTGCCTAGCGGGCACTTGGGCTATGTAGGTTAACTAGCGTGCCCTTGGACTATCTAGGTTACGTAGCGGGTACTTTGTATATAGGTTAACTTGCTGGTACTTGGACTATGTAGGTTAACTAGAGGACACTTGGATTATCTAGGTTAACTAGTGGGCCCTTGGACTATGTAGGTTAAGTAGCAGGCACTTGGACAATCTAGGTTAACTCGCGGGCACTTGGAAGATCTAGGTTAACTAGCAGGCACTTGGACTATCAAAGTTAACAAGTGAGACATTGGACTATGTAGGTTACCTAGCGGGCACTTGGACTATGTAGGTTAACTAGCGAGCACTTGGACTCTAGGTTACCTAGCGGGCACTTGGACTATCTAGGTTAACCAACGGACACTTGGACTATGTAGGTTAACTAGCGGACACTTCGACTATCTAGGTTAGCTAACGGGCAATTGGACTATCTAGGTTAACTAACGGGCACTTGGACTATGTATGTTCCCTAGAGAGCACTTGGAATATTTAGGTTACCTAGCAGGCACTTTGACTATCTAGGTTAACTAACGGGCACTTGGACTATGTAGGTTCCCTAGCGGGCACTTGGACTATATAGGTTCCCTATGGGCACGTGGAGTATGTAGGTTCCCTAACTGGCACTTGGAATATATAGGTTCCCTATCGGGCACTTGGACTATGTAGGTTCCTCAGCGGGCACTTGGACTATGTAGGTTCCCTATCGGGCATTGGACTATGTAGGTTAACTAGCAGGACCTTGGATTATCTAGGTTACCTAGCGGGCACTTGGACTATGTAGGGTAACTAGCGGACACTTGGACAATCTAGGTTACCTAGCGGGCACTTGAACTATGTACATACCCTAGGGGGCACATGGACTATCTAGGATACCTAGCGGGCACTTGGACTATGTACGTCCCCTAGCGGGCACTTGGACTATCTAGGTTAACTAGAGGGCCCTTGGACGATCTAGGTTAACTAGCGGGCACTTGGACTATCTAGGTTAACGAACGGGCACTTGGACTATGTAGGTAACCTAGCGGGCACTTGGACTGTCTAGGTTACCTAGCGGGCACTTTGACTATCTAGGTTAACGAACGGGCACTTGGATATGTAGGTTACGTAGCGGGCACTTGGACTATGTAGGATCCCTATCGGACATTTGGACTACTTAGGTTAACAAGCGGGCACTTGGACGATCTAGGTTAACGAGCGGGCACTTGGACTATCTAGGTCAAGTAGCGGGCCCTTGTACTATGTAGGTTAACTAGCGGGCACTTAGACGATCTAGGTTAAATAAAGGACCTTGGACTATGTAGGTTAACTTGCGGGCCCTTGGACTATGTAGGTTAACTAGCGGGCACTTGGATTATCTAGGTTTCCTAGCCAGCACTCGGACTATGTACATACCCTAGCGCGCACTTGGACTATCAAGGTTACCTCGCGGGCACTTGGACTATGTACGTCCCCTATGGGCACTTGGACTATCTAGGTTAACTAACGGGCACTTGGACTATGTAGGTTACCTAGCGGGCACTTGGACTATGTAGGTTAACTAGAAGGCGCTTGGACTATCAAGGTTACCTAGCGGGCCCTTGGACTATGTAGATTACCAGCGGGCACTTGGACTATCTAGGTTAATGAACGTGCACTTGGACTATATAGGTAACCTAGTGGGCACTTGGACTGTCTAGGTTACCTAGTGGGCACTTGGCCTATCTAGGTTAACGAACGGGCACTTGGACTATGTAGGTTAACTAGCGGGCCCTTGGACTATCTAGGTTTACTAGCGGGCACTTGGACTATCTAGGTTAACAAGCGGACACTTGGACTATCTAGGTTAACTAGCGGGCATTTGGATTATGTAGGTTAACTAGCGGACACTTCGACTATCTAGGTTAGCTAACGTGCAATTGGACTATCTAGGTTACCTAGTGGGCACTTCGACTACGTAGGTTCCCTAGCGCGCACTTGGACTATTTAAGTTACCTAGCAGGCACTTTGACTATCTAGGTTAACTAACGGGCACTTGGACTATGTAGGTTGCTTAGCGAGCACTTGGACTATGTAGATTCCCTAGGGGGCACTTAGACTATGTATGTCCCCTAGCGGGCACTTGGACTATCTAGGTTAACTATTGGGCCCTTGGACTATGTAGGTTAACTATCGGGCACTTGGATTATCTAGGTTAACCAGCGGGCACTTGGACGATCTAGGTTAACTAGCGGGCACTTGGACTATCTAGGTTAACTAGTGGGCACTTGGACTATCTAGATTAACTAACGGGCCCTTGGACTATCTAGGTTAACTAGCGGGCACTTGGACTATCTAGGTTAACTAGCGGGCACTGGACTATGTAGATTAACTAGCGGGCCCTTAGACTATCTAGGTTTACTAGCGGGCACTTGGACTATCTAGGTTAACAAGCGGGCACTTGGATTATCTAGGTTAACTAGCGGGCATTTGGATTATTTAGGTTACATAGTGGGCACTTGGACTATGTATGTTACCTAGCGGGCACTTGGACTATGTAGGTTAACTAGAAGGCACTTGGACTATCAAGGTTACCTAGCAGGCACTTGGACTGTGTAGGTTACCTAGCGGGCACTTGGCCTATCTAGGTTAACGAACGGGAACTTGGACTATGTAGGTTAACTAGCGGACACTTCGACTATCTAGGTTAGCTAACAGGCAATTGGACTATCTAGGTTACCTAGCGGGCCCTTGGACTACGTAGGTTCCCTAGCGGGCACTTGGACTATTTAGGTTACCTAGCAGGCACTTTGACTATCTAGGTTAACTAACGGGCACTTGGACTATGTAGGTTGCCTTGCGAGCACTTGGACTATGTAGGTTCCCAGCGGGCACTTGGACTATGTAGGTTCCCTATCGGGTACTTGGACTGTCTAGCTTAACTAGCGGGCTATTGGACTCTCTAGGTTACCTAGTGGGCACTTGGACTATGTAGTTTACCTAGCAGGCACTTGGAGTATGTAGGTTAACTAGCGGGCACTTGGACTATCTAGGTTACCTAGAAGGCACTTGGACTATGTACGTTCCCTAGCGGGTACTTGGGCTACCTAAGTTACCTAGCGGGCACTTGGACTATCTAGGTTAACGGACGAGCACTTGAACTATGTAGGTAACATAATGGTCACTTGGACTGCCTAGGTTACCTAGCGGGGACTTGGACTATGTAGGTTAATTAGCGGGCACTTTGACTATGTAGGATCCCTATGGGACATTTGTACTACTTAGGTTAATTAGCGGGCACTTTGACTATCTAGGTTAACTAGCGGGAACTTGGACTATCAAGGTCAACTAGCGGGCCCTTGTACTATGTAGGTTAACTAGCGGGCACTTGGACTATCTAGGTTAACTAGCGGACCTTGGACTATGTAGGTTAACTAGCGGGCACTTGGACTATGTACGTCCCCTAGTGGGCCCTTGGACTATCTAGGTTAACTAGCGGGCACTTGGACTATCTAGGTTAACGAACGGGCACTTGGACTATGTAGGTAACCTAGCGGGCACTTGGACTGTCTTGGTTACCTAGCGGGCACTTTGACTATCTAGGTTAACGAACGGGCACTTGGATATGTAGGTTACGTAGCGGGCACTTGGACTATGTAGGATCCCTATCGGACATTTGGACTACTTAGGTTAACTAGCGGGCACTTGGACTATCTAGGTTAACTAGCGGGCACTTGGACTATCTAGGTCAAGTAGCGGGCCCTTGTACTACGTAGGTTAACTAGCGGGCACTTGGACTATCTAGGTTAAATAGCGGACCTTGGACTATGTAGGTTAACTTGCGGGCCCTTGGACTATGTAGGTTAACTAGCGGGCACTTGGATTATCTAGGTTTCCTAGCCAGCACTCGGACTATGTACATACCCTAGCGCGCACTTGGACTATCAAGGTTACCTCGCGGGCACTTGGACTATGTACGTCCCCTAGTGCGCACTTGGACTATCTAGGTTAACTAACGGGCACTTGGACTATGTAGGTTAACTAGAAGGCGCTTGGACTATCAAGGTTACCTAGCGGGCCCTTGGACTATGTAGATTACCAGCGGGCACTTGGACTATCTAGGTTAATGAACGTGCACTTGGACTATGTAGGTAACCTAGTGGGCACTTGGACTGTCTAGGTTACCCAGTGGGCACTTGGCCTATCTAGGTTAACGAACGGGCACTTGGACTATGTAGGTTAACTAGCGGGCCCTTGGACTATCTAGGTTTACTAGCGGGCACTTGGACTATCTAGGTTAACAAGCGGCCACTTGGACTATCTAGGTTAACTATCGGGCATTTGGATTATGTAGGTTAACTAGCGGACACTTCGACTATCTAGGTTAGTTAACGTGCAATTGGACTATCTAGGTTACCTAGTGGGCACTTCGACTACGTAGGTTCCCTAGCGGGCACTTGGACTATTTAGGTTACCTAGCAGGCACTTTGACTATCTAGGTTAACTAACGGGCACTTGGACTATGTAGGTTGCTTAGCGAGCACTTGGACTATGTAGATTCCCTAGGGGGCACTTGGACTATGTATGTCCCCTAGCGGGCACTTGGACTATCTAGGTTAACTATTGGGCCCTTGGACTATGTAGGTTAACTATCGGGCACTTGGATTATCTAGGTTAACCAGCGGGCACTTGGACGATCTAGGTTAACTAGCGGGCACTTGGACTATCTAGGTTAACTAGTGGGCACGTGGCCTATCTAGATTAACTAGCGGGCCCTTGGACTATCTAGGTTAACTAGCGGGCACTTGGACTATCTAGGTTAACTAGTGGGCACTTGGACTATGTAGTTTCCCTAGCGGGCATTTGGACTATTTAGGTTACCAAGCGGGAACTTGGACTATGTAAGTTCCCTAGCGGGCACTGGGACTGTCTAGGTTAACTAGCGTGCACTTGGACTATGTAGGTTCCTTAGTGGGCACTTGGACTATCTATGTTGCCTAGCGGGCACTTGGACTATGTAGGTTAACTAGCGTGCCCTTGGACTATCTAGGTTACGTAGCGGGTACTTTGTATATAGGTTAACTTGCTGGTACTTGGACTATGTAGGTTAACTAGAGGACACTTGGATTATCTAGGTTAACTAGTGGGCCCTTGGACTATGTAGGTTAAGTAGCAGGCACTTGGACAATCTAGGTTAACTCGCGGGCACTTGGAAGATCTAGGTTAACTAGCAGGCACTTGGACTATCAAAGTTAACAAGTGAGACCTTGGACTATGTAGGTTACCTAGCGGGCACTTGGACTATGTAGGTTAACTAGCGAGCACTTGGACTCTAGGTTACCTAGCGGGCACTTGGACTATCTAGGTTAACCAACGGACACTTGGACTATGTAGGTTAACTAGCGGACACTTCGACTATCTAGGTTAGCTAACGGGCAATTGGACTATCTAGGTTAACTAACGGGCACTTGGACTATGTATGTTCCCTAGAGAGCACTTGGAATATTTAGGTTACCTAGCAGGCACTTTGACTATCTAGGTTAACTAACGGGCCCTTGGACTATGTAGGTTCCCTAGCGGGCACTTGGACTATTTAGGTTACCTAGCAGGCACTTTGACTATCTAGGTTAACTAACGGGCACTTGGACTATGTAGGTTGCCTTGCGAGCACTTGGACTATGTAGGTTCCCAGCGGGCACTTGGACTATGTAGGTTCCCTATCGGGTACTTGGACTGTCTAGCTTAACTAGCGGGCTATTGGACTCTCTAGGTTACCTAGTGGGCACTTGGACTATGTAGTTTACCTAGCAGGCACTTGGAGTATGTAGGTTAACTAGCGGGCACTTGGACTATCTAGGTTACCTAGAAGGCACTTGGACTATGTACGTTCCCTAGCGGGTACTTGGGCTACCTAAGTTACCTAGCGGGCACTTGGACTATCTAGGTTAACGGACGAGCACTTGAACTATGTAGGTAACATAATGGTCACTTGGACTGCCTAGGTTACCTAGCGGGGACTTGGACTATGTAGGTTAATTAGCGGGCACTTTGACTATGTAGGATCCCTATGGGACATTTGTACTACTTAGGTTAATTAGCGGGCACTTTGACTATCTAGGTTAACTAGCGGGAACTTGGACTATCAAGGTCAACTAGCGGGCCCTTGTACTATGTAGGTTAACTAGCGGGCACTTGGACTATCTAGGTTAACTAGCGGACCTTGGACTATGTAGGTTAACTAGCGGGCACTTGGACTATGTACGTCCCCTAGTGGGCCCTTGGACTATCTAGGTTAACTAGCGGGCACTTGGACTATCTAGGTTAACGAACGGGCACTTGGACTATGTAGGTAACCTAGCGGGCACTTGGACTGTCTTGGTTACCTAGCGGGCACTTTGACTATCTAGGTTAACGAACGGGCACTTGGATATGTAGGTTACGTAGCGGGCACTTGGACTATGTAGGATCCCTATCGGACATTTGGACTACTTAGGTTAACTAGCGGGCACTTGGACTATCTAGGTTAACTAGCGGGCACTTGGACTATCTAGGTCAAGTAGCGGGCCCTTGTACTACGTAGGTTAACTAGCGGGCACTTGGACTATCTAGGTTAAATAGCGGACCTTGGACTATGTAGGTTAACTTGCGGGCCCTTGGACTATGTAGGTTAACTAGCGGGCACTTGGATTATCTAGGTTTCCTAGCCAGCACTCGGACTATGTACATACCCTAGCGCGCACTTGGACTATCAAGGTTACCTCGCGGGCACTTGGACTATGTACGTCCCCTAGTGCGCACTTGGACTATCTAGGTTAACTAACGGGCACTTGGACTATGTAGGTTAACTAGAAGGCGCTTGGACTATCAAGGTTACCTAGCGGGCCCTTGGACTATGTAGATTACCAGCGGGCACTTGGACTATCTAGGTTAATGAACGTGCACTTGGACTATGTAGGTAACCTAGTGGGCACTTGGACTGTCTAGGTTACCCAGTGGGCACTTGGCCTATCTAGGTTAACGAACGGGCACTTGGACTATGTAGGTTAACTAGCGGGCCCTTGGACTATCTAGGTTTACTAGCGGGCACTTGGACTATCTAGGTTAACAAGCGGCCACTTGGACTATCTAGGTTAACTATCGGGCATTTGGATTATGTAGGTTAACTAGCGGACACTTCGACTATCTAGGTTAGTTAACGTGCAATTGGACTATCTAGGTTACCTAGTGGGCACTTCGACTACGTAGGTTCCCTAGCGGGCACTTGGACTATTTAGGTTACCTAGCAGGCACTTTGACTATCTAGGTTAACTAACGGGCACTTGGACTATGTAGGTTGCTTAGCGAGCACTTGGACTATGTAGATTCCCTAGGGGGCACTTGGACTATGTATGTCCCCTAGCGGGCACTTGGACTATCTAGGTTAACTATTGGGCCCTTGGACTATGTAGGTTAACTATCGGGCACTTGGATTATCTAGGTTAACCAGCGGGCACTTGGACGATCTAGGTTAACTAGCGGGCACTTGGACTATCTAGGTTAACTAGTGGGCACGTGGCCTATCTAGATTAACTAGCGGGCCCTTGGACTATCTAGGTTAACTAGCGGGCACTTGGACTATCTAGGTTAACTAGTGGGCACTTGGACTATGTAGTTTCCCTAGCGGGCATTTGGACTATTTAGGTTACCAAGCGGGAACTTGGACTATGTAAGTTCCCTAGCGGGCACTGGGACTGTCTAGGTTAACTAGCGTGCACTTGGACTATGTAGGTTCCTTAGTGGGCACTTGGACTATCTATGTTGCCTAGCGGGCACTTGGGCTATGTAGGTTAACTAGCGTGCCCTTGGACTATCTAGGTTACGTAGCGGGTACTTTGTATATAGGTTAACTTGCTGGTACTTGGACTATGTAGGTTAACTAGAGGACACTTGGATTATCTAGGTTAACTAGTGGGCCCTTGGACTATGTAGGTTAAGTAGCAGGCACTTGGACAATCTAGGTTAACTCGCGGGCACTTGGAAGATCTAGGTTAAGTAGCAGGCACTTGGACTATCAAAGTTAACAAGTGAGACCTTGGACTATGTAGGTTACCTAGCGGGCACTTGGACTATGTAGGTTAACTAGCGAGCACTTGGACTCTAGGTTACCTAGCGGGCACTTGGACTATCTAGGTTAACCAACGGACACTTGGACTATGTAGGTTAACTAGCGGACACTTCGACTATCTAGGTTAGCTAACGGGCAATTGGACTATCTAGGTTAACTAACGGGCACTTGGACTATGTATGTTCCCTAGAGAGCACTTGGAATATTTAGGTTACCTAGCAGGCACTTTGACTATCTAGGTTAACTAACGGGCACTTGGACTATGTAGGTTCCCTAGCGGGCACTTGGACTATATAGGTTCCCTATGGGCACGTGGAGTATGTAGGTTCCCTAACTGGCACTTGGAATATATAGGTTCCCTATCGGGCACTTGGACTATGTAGGTTCCTCAGCGGGCACTTGGACTATGTAGGTTCCCTATCGGGCATTGGACTATGTAGGTTAACTAGCAGGACCTTGGATTATCTAGGTTACCTAGCGGGCACTTGGACTATGTAGGGTAACTAGCGGACACTTGGACAATCAAGGTTACCTAGCGGGCACTTGAACTATGTACATACCCTAGGGGGCACATGGACTATCTAGGTTACCTAGCGGGCACTTGGACTATGTACGTCCCCTAGCGGGAACTTGGACTATCTAGGTTAACTAGAGGGCCCTTGGACGATCTAGGTTAACTAGCGGGCACTTGGACTATCTAGGTTAACGAACGGGCACTTGGACTATGTAGGTAACCTAGCGGGCACTTGGACTGTCTAGGTTACCTAGCGGGCACTTTGACTATCTAGGTTAACGAACGGGCACTTGGATATGTAGGTTACGTAGCGGGCACTTGGACTATGTAGGATCCCTATCGAACATTTGGACTACTTAGGTTAACTAGCGGGCACTTGGACTATCTAGGTTAACGAGCGGGCACTTGGACTATCTCGGTCAAGTAGCGGGCCCTTGTACTATGTAGGTTAACTAACGGGCACTTAGACTATCTAGGTTAAATAGCGGACCTTGGACTATGTAGGTTAACTTGCGGGCCCTTGGACTATGTAGGTTAACTAGCGGGCACTTGGATTATCTAGGTTTCCTAGCCAGCACTCGGACTATGTACATACCCTAGCGCGCACTTGGACTATTAAGGTTACCTCGCGGGCACTTGGACTATGTACGTCCCCTAGTGGGCACTTGGACTATCTAGGTTAACTAACGGGCACTTGGACTATGTAGGTTACCTAGCGGGCACTTGGACTATGTAGGTTAACTAGAAGGCGCTTGGACTATCAAGGTTACCTAGCGGGCCCTTGGACTATGTAGATTACCAGCGGGCACTTGGACTATCTAGGTTAATGAACGTGCACTTGGACTATGTAGGTAACCTAGTGGGCACTTGGACTGTCTAGGTTACCTAGTGGGCACTTGGCCTATCTAGGTTAACGAACGGGCACTTGGATTATGTAGGTTAACTAGCGGGCCCTTGGACTATCTAGGTTTACTAGCGGGCACTTGGACTATCTAGGTTAACAAGCGGCCACTTGGACTATCAAGGTTAACTAGCGGGCATTTGGATTATGTAGGTTAACTAGCGGACACTTCGACTATCTAGGTTAGCTAACGTGCAATTGGACTATCTAGGTTACCTAGTGGGCACTTCGACTACGTAGGTTCCCTAGCGGGCACTTGGACTATTTAGGTTACCTAGCAGGCACTTTGACTATCTAGGTTAACTAACGGGCACTTGGACTATGTAGGTTGCTTAGCGAGCACTTGGACTATGTAGATTCCCTAGGGGGAACTTGGACTATGTATGTCCCCTAGCGGGCACTTGGACTATCTAGGTTAACTATTGGGCCCTTGGACTATGTAGGTTAACTATCGGGCACTTGGATTATCTAGGTTAACCAGCGGGCACTTGGACGATCTAGGTTAACTAGCGGGCACTTGGACTATCTAGGTTAACTAGTGGGCACTTGGACTATCTAGATTAACTAGCGGGCCCTTGGACTATCTAGGTTTACTAGCGGGCACTTGGACTATCTAGGTTAACAAGCGGGCACTTGGATTATCTAGGTTAACTAGCGGGCATTTGGATTATTTAGGTTACATAGTGGGCACTTGGACTATGTATGTTACCTAGCGGGCACTTGGACTATGTAGGTTAACTAGAAGGCACTTGGACTATCAAGGTTACCTAGCAGGCACTTGGACTGTGTAGGTTACCTAGCGGGCACTTGGCCTATCTAGGTTAACGAACGGGCACTTAGACTATGTAGGTTAACTAGCGGACACTTCAACTATCTAGGTTAGCTAACGGGCAATTGGACTATCTAGGTTACCTAGCGGGCCCTTGGACTATGTAGGTTCCCTAGCGGGCACTTGGACTATTTAGGTTACCTAGCAGGCACTTTGACTATCTAGGTTAACTAACGGGCACTTGGACTATGTAGGTTGCCTAGCGAGCACTTGGACTATGTAGGTTCCCAGCGGGCACTTGGACTATGTAGGTTCCCTATCGGGTACTTGGACTGTCTAGCTTAACTAGCGGGCTATAGGACTCTCTAGGTTACCTAGTGGGCACTTGGACTATGTAGTTTACCTAGCAGGCACTTGGAGTATGTAGGTTAACTAGCGGGCACTTGGACTATCTAGGTTACCTAGAAGGCACTTGGACTATGTACGTTCCCTAGCGGGTACTTGGGCTACCTAAGTTACCTAGCGGACACTTGGACTATCTAGGTTAACGGACGAGCACTTGAACTATGTAGGTAACATAATGGTCACTTGGACTGCCTAGGTTACCTAGCGGGGACTTGGACTATGTAGGTTAATTAGCGGGCACTTTGACTATGTAGGATCCCTATCGGACATTTGTACTACTTAGGTTAATTAGCGGGCACTTTGACTATCTAGGTTAACGAACGGGCACTTGGACTATGTAGGTTAACTAGCGGGCCCTTGGACTATCTAGGTTTACTAGCGGGCACTTGGACTATCTAGGTTAACAAGCGGCCACTTGGACTATCTAGGTTAACTATCGGGCATTTGGATTATGTAGGTTAACTAGCGGACACTTCGACTATCTAGGTAGTTAACGTGCAAATGGACTATCTAGGTTACCTAGTGTGCACTTCGACTACGTAGGTTCCCTAGCGGGCACTTGGACTATTTAGGTTACCCAGCAGGCACTTTGACTATCTAGGTTAACTAACGGGCACTTGGACTATGTAGGTTGCTTAGCGAGCACTTGGACTATGTAGATTCCCTAGGGGGCACTTGGACTATGTATGTCCCCTAGCGGGCACTTGGACTATCTATGTTAACTATTGGGCCCTTGGACTATGTAGGTTAACTATCGGGCACTTGGATTATCTAGGTTAACCAGCGGGCACTTGGACGATCTAGGTTAACTAGCGGGCACTTGGACTATCTAGGTTAACTAGTGGGCACGTGGCCTATCTAGATTAACTAGCGGGCCCTTGGACTATCTAGGTTAACTAGCGGGCACTTGGACTATCTAGTTTAACTAGTGGGCACTTGGACTATGTAGTTTCCCTAGCGGGCATTTGGACTATTTAGGTTACCAAGCGGGAACTTGGACTATGTAAGTTCCCTAGCGGGCACTGGGACTGTCTAGGTTAACTAGCGTGCACTTGGACTATGTAGGTTCCTTAGTGGGCACTTGGACTATCTATGTTGCCTAGCGGGCACTTGGGCTATGTAGGTTAACTAGCGTGCCCTTGGACTATCTAGGTTACGTAGCGGGTACTTTGTATATAGGTTAACTTGCTGGTACTTGGACTATGTAGGTTAACTAGAGGACACTTGGATTATCTAGGTTAACTAGTGGGCCCTTGGACTATGTAGGTTAAGTAGCAGGCACTTGGACAATCTAGGTTAACTCGCGGGCACTTGGAAGATCTAGGTTAACTAGCAGGCACTTGGACTATCAAAGTTAACAAGTGAGACCTTGGACTATGTAGGTTACCTAGCGGGCACTTGGACTATGTAGGTTAACTAGCGAGCACTTGGACTCTAGGTTACCTAGCGGGCACTTGGACTATCTAGGTTAACCAACGGACACTTGGACTATGTAGGTTAACTAGCGGACACTTCGACTATCTAGGTTAGCTAACGGGCAATTGGACTATCTAGGTTAACTAACGGGCACTTGGACTATGTATGTTCCCTAGAGAGCACTTGGAATATTTAGGTTACCTAGCAGGCACTTTGACTATCTAGGTTAACTAACGGGCACTTGGACTATGTAGGTTCCCTAGCGGGCACTTGGACTATATAGGTTCCCTATGGGCACGTGGAGTATGTAGGTTCCCTAACTGGCACTTGGAATATATAGGTTCCCTATCGGGCACTTGGACTATGTAGGTTCCTCAGCGGGCACTTGGACTATGTAGGTTCCCTATCGGGCATTGGACTATGTAGGTTAACTAGCAGGACCTTGGATTATCTAGGTTACCTAGCGGGCACTTGGACTATGTAGGGTAACTAGCGGACACTTGGACAATCAAGGTTACCTAGCGGGCACTTGAACTATGTACATACCCTAGGGGGCACATGGACTATCTAGGTTACCTAGCGGGCACTTGGACTATGTACGTCCCCTAGCGGGCACTTGGACTATCTAGGTTAACTAGAGGGCCCTTGGACGATCTAGGTTAACTAGCGGGCACTTGGACTATCTAGGTTAACGAACGGGCACTTGGACTATGTAGGTAACCTAGCGGGCACTTGGAATGTCTAGGTTACCTAGCGGGCACTTTGACTATCTAGGTTAACGAACGGGCACTTGGATATGTAGGTTACGTAGCGGGCACTTGGACTATGTAGGATCCCTATCGGACATTTGGACTACTTAGGTTAACGAGCGGGCACTTGGACTATCTAGGTCAAGTAGCGGGCCCTTGTACTATGTAGGTTAACTAGCGGGCACTTAGACTATCTAGGTTAAATAGCGGACCTTGGACTATGTAGGTTAACTTGCGGGCCCTTGGACTATGTAGGTTAACTAGCGGGCACTTGGATTATCTAGGTTTCCTAGCCAGCACTCGGACTATGTACATACCCTAGCGCGCACTTGGACTATTAAGGTTACCTCGCGGGCACTTGGACTATGTACGTCCCCTAGTGGGCACTTGGACTATCTAGGTTAACTAACGGGCACTTGGACTATGTAGGTTACCTAGCGGGCACTTGGACTATGTAGGTTAACTAGAAGGCGCTTGGACTATCAAGGTTACCTAGCGGGCCCTTGGACTATGTAGATTACCAGCGGGCACTTGGACTATCTAGGTTAATGAACGTGCACTTGGACTATGTAGGTAACCTAGTGGGCACTTGGACTGTCTAGGTTACCTAGTGGGCACTTGGCCTATCTAGGTTAACGAACGGGCACTTGGATTATGTAGGTTAACTAGCGGGCCCTTGGACTATCAAGGTTTACTAGCGGGCACTTGGACTATCTAGGTTAACAAGCGTCCACTTGGACTATCTAGGTTAACTAGCGGGCATTTGGATTATGTAGGTTAACTAGCGGACACTTCGACTATCTAGGTTAGCTAACGTGCAATTGGACTATCTAGGTTACCTAGTGGGCACTTCGACTACGTAGGTTCCCTAGCGGGCACTTGGACTATATAGGTTTCCTATGGGCACGTGGAGTATGTAGGTTCCCGAACTGGCACTTGGAATATATAGGTTCCCTATCGGGCACTTGGACTATGTAGGTTCCTCAGCGGGCACTTGGACTATGTAGGTTCCCTATCGGGCATTGGACTATGTAGGTTAACTAGCGGACACTTGGACAATCTAGGTTACCTAGCGGGCACTCGAACTATGTACATACCCTAGGGGGCACTTGGACTATCTAGGTTACCTAGCGGGCACTTGGACTATGTACGTCCCCTAGCGGGCACTTGGACTATCTAGGTTAACTAGAGGGCCCTTGGACGATCTAGGTTAACTAGCGGGCACTTGGACTATCTAGGTTAACGAACGGGCACTTGGACTATGTAGGTAACCTAGCGGGCACTTGGACTGTCTAGGTTACCTAGCGGGCACTTTGACTATCTAGGTTAACGAACGGGCACTTGGATATGTAGGTTACGTAGCGGGCACTTGGACTCTGTAGGATCCCTATCGGACATTTGGACTACTTAGGTTAACTAGCGGGCACTTGGACTCTCTAGGTTAACTAGCGGGCACTTGGACTATCTAGGTCAAGTAGCGGGCCCTTGTACTATGTAGGTTAACAAGCAGGCACTTGGAGTATGTAGGTTAACTAGCGGGCACTTGGATTATCTAGGTTAACCAGCGGGCACTTGGACGATCTAGGTTAACTAGCGGGCACTTGGACGATCTAGGTTAACTAGTGGTCACTTGGCCTATCTAGATTAACTAGCGGGCCCTTGGACTATCTAGGTTAACTAGCGGGCACTTGGACTATCTAGGTTAACTAGTGGGCACTTGGACTATGTAGTTTCCCTAGCGGGCATTTGGACTATTTAGGTTACCAAGCGGGAACTTGGACTATGTAAGTTCCCTAGCGGGCACTGGGACTGTCTAGGTTAACTAGCGTGCACTTGGACTATGTAGGTTCCTTAGTGGGCACTTGGACTATCTATGTTGCCTAGCGGGCACTTGGACTATGTAGGTTAACTAGCGTGCCCTTGGACTATCTAGGTTACGTAGCGGGTACTTTGTATATAGGTTAACTTGCTGGTACTTGGACTATGTAGGTTAACTAGAGGACACTTGGATTATCTAGGTTAACTAGTGGGCCCTTGGACTATGTAGGTTAAGTAGCAGGCACTTGGACAATCTAGGTTAACTCGCGGGCACTTGGAAGATCTAGGTTAACTAGCAGGCACTTGGACTATCAAAGTTAACAAGTGAGACCTTGGACTATGTAGGTTACCTAGCGGGCACTTGGACTATGTAGGTTAACTAGCGAGCACTTGGACTCTAGGTTACCTAGCGGGCACTTGGACTATCTAGGTTAACCAACGGACACTTGGACTATGTAGGTTAACTAGCGGACACTTCGACTATCTAGGTTAGCTAACGGGCAATTGGACTATCTAGGTTAACTAACGGGCACTTGGACTATGTATGTTCCCTAGAGAGCACTTGGAATATTTAGGTTACCTAGCAGGCACTTTGACTATCTAGGTTAACTAACGGGCACTTGGACTATGTAGGTTCCCTAGCGGGCACTTGGACTATATAGGTTCCCTATGGGCACGTGGAGTATGTAGGTTCCCTAACTGGCACTTGGAATATATAGGTTCCCTATCGGGCACTTTGACTATGTAGGTTCCTCAGCGGGCACTTGGACTATGTAGGTTCCCTATCGGGCATTGGACTATGTAGTTAACTAACAGGACCTTGGATTATCGAGGTTACCTAGCGGGCACTTGGACTATGTAGGGTAACTAGCGGACACTTGGACAATCTAGGTTACCTAGCGGGCACTTGAACTATGTACATACCCTAGGGGGCACATGGACTATCTAGGTTACCTAGCGGGCACTTGGACTATCTAGGTTAACTAGAGGGCCCTTGGACGATCTAGGTTAACTAGCGGGCACTTGGACTATCTAGGTTAACGAACGGGCACTTGGACTATGTAGATAACCTAGCGGGCACTTGGACTGTCTAGGTTACCTAGCGGGCACTTTGACTATCTAGGTTAACGAACGGGCACTTGGATATGTAGGTTACGTAGCGGGCACTTGGACTATGTAGGATCCCGATCGGACATTTGGACTACTTAGGTTAACTAGCGGGCACTTGGACTATCTAGGTTAACGAGCGGGCACTTGGACTATCTAGGTCAAGTAGCGGGCCCTTGTACTACGTAGGTTAACTAGCGGGCACTTGGACTATCTAGGTTAAATAGCGGACTTTGGACTATGTAGGTTAACTTGCGGGCCCTTGGACTATGTAGGTTAACTAGCGGGCACTTGGATTATCTAGGTTTCCTAGCCAGCACTCGGACTATGTACATACCCTAGCGCGCACTTGGACTATCAAGGTTACCTCGCTGGCACTTGGACTATGTACGTCCCCTAGTGGGCACTTGGACTATCTAGGTTAACTAACGGGCACTTGGACTATGTAGGTTACCTAGCGGGCACTTGGACTATGTAGGTTAACTAGAAGGCGCTTGGACTATCAAGGTTACCTAGGGGGCCCTTGGACTATGTAGGTTAACTAGCGGGCCCTTGGACTATCTAGGTTTACTAGCGGGCACTTGGACTATCTAGGTTAACAAGCGGCCACTTGGACTATCTAGGTTAACTAGCGGGCATTTGGATTATGTAGGTTAACTAGCGGACACTTCGACTATCTAGGTTAGCTAACGTGCAATTGGACTATCTAGGTTACCTAGTGGGCACTTCGACTACGTAGGTTCCCTAGCGGGCACTTGGACTATTTAGGTTACCTAGCAGGCACTTTGACTATCTAGGTTAACTAACGGGCACTTGGACTATGTAGGTTGCTTAGCGAGCAATTGGACTATGTAGATTCCCTAGGGGGCACTTGGACTATGTATGTCCCCTAGCGGGCACTTGGACTATCTAGGTTAACTATTGGGCCCTTGGACTATGTAGGTTAACTATCGGGCACTTGGATTATCTAGGTTAACCAGCGGGCACTTGGACGATCTAGGTTAACTAGCGGGCACTTGGACTATCTAGGTTAACTAGTGGGCACTTGGACTATCTAGATTAACTAGCGGGCCCTTGGACTATCTAGGTTAACTAGCGGGCACTTGGACTATCTAGGTTAACTAGCGGGCACTGGACTATGTAGATTAACTAGCGGGCCCTTAGACTATCTAGGTTTACTAGCGGGCACTTGGACTATCTAGGTTAACAAGCGGGCACTTGGATTATCTAGGTTAACTAGCGGGCATTTGGATTATTTAGGTTACATAGTGGGCACTTGGACTATGTATGTTACCTAGCGGGCACTTGGACTATGTAGGTTAACTAGAAGGCACTTGGACTATCAAGGTTACCTAGCAGGCACTTGGACTGTGTAGGTTACCTAGCGGGCACTTGGCCTATCTAGGTTAACGAACGGGCACTTGGACTATGTAGGTTAACTAGCGGACACTTCAACTATCTAGGTTAGCTAACGGGCAATTGGACTATCTAGGTTACCTAGCGGGCCCTTGGACTATGTAGGTTCCCTAGCGGGCACTTGGACTATTTAGGTTACCTAGCAGGCACTTTGACTATCTAGGTTAACTAACGGGCACTTGGACTATGTAGGTTGCCTAGCGAGCACTTGGACTATGTAGGTTCCCAGCGGGCACTTGGACTATGTAGGTTCCCTATCGGGTACTTGGACTGTCTAGCTTAACTAGCGGGCTATTGGACTCTCTAGGTTACCTAGTGGGCACTTGGACTATGTAGTTTACCTAGCAGGCACTTGGAGTATGTAGGTTAACTAGCGGGCACTTGGACTATCTAGGTTACCTAGAAGGCACTTGGACTATGTACGTTCCCTAGCGGGTACTTGGGCTACCTAAGTTACCTAGCGGGCACGTGGACTATCTAGGTTAACGGACGAGCACTTGAACTATGTAGGTAACATAATGGTCACTTGGAGTGCCTAGGTTACCTAGCGGGGACTTGGACTATGTAGGTTAATTAGCGGGCACTTTGACTATGTAGGATCCCTATCGGACATTTGTACTACTTAGGTTAATTAGCGGGCACTTTGACTATGTAGGATAACTAGCGGGCACTTGGACTATCTAGGTTAACTAGCGGACCTTGGACTATGTAGGTTAACTTGCGGGCCCTTGGACTATGTAGGTTAACTAGCGGGCACTTGGATTATCTAGGTTTCCTAGCCAGCACTCGGACTATGTACATACCCTAGCGCGCACTTGGACTATTAAGGTTACCTCGCGGGCACTTGGACTATGTACGTCCCCTAGTGGGCACTTGGACTATCTAGGTTAACTAACGGGCACTTGGACTATGTAGGTTACCTAGCGGGCACTTGGACTATGTAGGTTAACTAGAAGGCGCTTGGACTATCAAGGTTACCTAGCGGGCCCTTGGACTATGTAGATTACCAGCGGGCACTTGGACTATCTAGGTTAATGAACGTGCACTTGGACTATGTAGGTAACCTAGTGGGCACTTGGACTGTCTAGGTTACCTAGTGGGCACTTGGCCTATCTAGGTTAACGAACGGGCACTTGGATTATGTAGGTTAACTAGCGGGCCCTTGGACTATCAAGGTTTACTAGCGGGCACTTGGACTATCTAGGTTAACAAGCGTCCACTTGGACTATCTAGGTTAACTAGCGGGCATTTGGATTATGTAGGTTAACTAGCGGACACTTCGACTATCTAGGTTAGCTAACGTGCAATTGGACTATCTAGGTTACCTAGTGGGCACTTCGACTACGTAGGTTCCCTAGCGGGCACTTGGACTATATAGGTTTCCTATGGGCACGTGGAGTATGTAGGTTCCCGAACTGGCACTTGGAATATATAGGTTCCCTATCGGGCACTTGGACTATGTAGGTTCCTCAGCGGGCACTTGGACTATGTAGGTTCCCTATCGGGCATTGGACTATGTAGGTTAACTAGCGGACACTTGGACAATCTAGGTTACCTAGCGGGCACTCGAACTATGTACATACCCTAGGGGGCACTTGGACTATCTAGGTTACCTAGCGGGCACTTGGACTATGTACGTCCCCTAGCGGGCACTTGGACTATCTAGGTTAACTAGAGGGCCCTTGGACGATCTAGGTTAACTAGCGGGCACTTGGACTATCTAGGTTAACGAACGGGCACTTGGACTATGTAGGTAACCTAGCGGGCACTTGGACTGTCTAGGTTACCTAGCGGGCACTTTGACTATCTAGGTTAACGAACGGGCACTTGGATATGTAGGTTACGTAGCGGGCACTTGGACTCTGTAGGATCCCTATCGGACATTTGGACTACTTAGGTTAACTAGCGGGCACTTGGACTCTCTAGGTTAACTAGCGGGCACTTGGACTATCTAGGTCAAGTAGCGGGCCCTTGTACTATGTAGGTTAACAAGCAGGCACTTGGAGTATGTAGGTTAACTAGCGGGCACTTGGATTATCTAGGTTAACCAGCGGGCACTTGGACGATCTAGGTTAACTAGCGGGCACTTGGACGATCTAGGTTAACTAGTGGTCACTTGGCCTATCTAGATTAACTAGCGGGCCCTTGGACTATCTAGGTTAACTAGCGGGCACTTGGACTATCTAGGTTAACTAGTGGGCACTTGGACTATGTAGTTTCCCTAGCGGGCATTTGGACTATTTAGGTTACCAAGCGGGAACTTGGACTATGTAAGTTCCCTAGCGGGCACTGGGACTGTCTAGGTTAACTAGCGTGCACTTGGACTATGTAGGTTCCTTAGTGGGCACTTGGACTATCTATGTTGCCTAGCGGGCACTTGGACTATGTAGGTTAACTAGCGTGCCCTTGGACTATCTAGGTTACGTAGCGGGTACTTTGTATATAGGTTAACTTGCTGGTACTTGGACTATGTAGGTTAACTAGAGGACACTTGGATTATCTAGGTTAACTAGTGGGCCCTTGGACTATGTAGGTTAAGTAGCAGGCACTTGGACAATCTAGGTTAACTCGCGGGCACTTGGAAGATCTAGGTTAACTAGCAGGCACTTGGACTATCAAAGTTAACAAGTGAGACCTTGGACTATGTAGGTTACCTAGCGGGCACTTGGACTATGTAGGTTAACTAGCGAGCACTTGGACTCTAGGTTACCTAGCGGGCACTTGGACTATCTAGGTTAACCAACGGACACTTGGACTATGTAGGTTAACTAGCGGACACTTCGACTATCTAGGTTAGCTAACGGGCAATTGGACTATCTAGGTTAACTAACGGGCACTTGGACTATGTATGTTCCCTAGAGAGCACTTGGAATATTTAGGTTACCTAGCAGGCACTTTGACTATCTAGGTTAACTAACGGGCACTTGGACTATGTAGGTTCCCTAGCGGGCACTTGGACTATATAGGTTCCCTATGGGCACGTGGAGTATGTAGGTTCCCTAACTGGCACTTGGAATATATAGGTTCCCTATCGGGCACTTTGACTATGTAGGTTCCTCAGCGGGCACTTGGACTATGTAGGTTCCCTATCGGGCATTGGACTATGTAGTTAACTAACAGGACCTTGGATTATCGAGGTTACCTAGCGGGCACTTGGACTATGTAGGGTAACTAGCGGACACTTGGACAATCTAGGTTACCTAGCGGGCACTTGAACTATGTACATACCCTAGGGGGCACATGGACTATCTAGGTTACCTAGCGGGCACTTGGACTATGTACGTCCCCTAGCGGGCACTTGGACTATCTAGGTTAACTAGAGGGCCCTTGGACGATCTAGGTTAACTAGCGGGCACTTGGACTATCTAGGTTAACGAACGGGCACTTGGACTATGTAGATAACCTAGCGGGCACTTGGACTGTCTAGGTTACCTAGCGGGCACTTTGACTATCTAGGTTAACGAACGGGCACTTGGATATGTAGGTTACGTAGCGGGCACTTGGACTATGTAGGATCCCGATCGGACATTTGGACTACTTAGGTTAACTAGCGGGCACTTGGACTATCTAGGTTAACGAGCGGGCACTTGGACTATCTAGGTCAAGTAGCGGGCCCTTGTACTACGTAGGTTAACTAGCGGGCACTTGGACTATCTAGGTTAAATAGCGGACTTTGGACTATGTAGGTTAACTTGCGGGCCCTTGGACTATGTAGGTTAACTAGCGGGCACTTGGATTATCTAGGTTTCCTAGCCAGCACTCGGACTATGTACATACCCTAGCGCGCACTTGGACTATCAAGGTTACCTCGCTGGCACTTGGACTATGTACGTCCCCTAGTGGGCACTTGGACTATCTAGGTTAACTAACGGGCACTTGGACTATGTAGGTTACCTAGCGGGCACTTGGACTATGTAGGTTAACTAGAAGGCGCTTGGACTATCAAGGTTACCTAGGGGGCCCTTGGACTATGTAGGTTAACTAGCGGGCCCTTGGACTATCTAGGTTTACTAGCGGGCACTTGGACTATCTAGGTTAACAAGCGGCCACTTGGACTATCTAGGTTAACAAGCGGCCACTTGGACTATCTAGGTTAACTAGCGGGCATTTGGATTATGTAGGTTAACTAGCGGACACTTCGACTATCTAGGTTAGCTAACGTGCAATTGGACTATCTAGGTTACCTAGTGGGCACTTCGACTACGTAGGTTCCCTAGCGGGCACTTGGACTATTTAGGTTACCTAGCAGGCACTTTGACTATCTAGGTTAACTAACGGGCACTTGGACTATGTAGGTTGCTTAGCGAGCAATTGGACTATGTAGATTCCCTAGGGGGCACTTGGACTATGTATGTCCCCTAGCGGGCACTTGGACTATCTAGGTTAACTATTGGGCCCTTGGACTATGTAGGTTAACTATCGGGCACTTGGATTATCTAGGTTAACCAGCGGGCACTTGGACGATCTAGGTTAACTAGCGGGCACTTGGACTATCTAGGTTAACTAGTGGGCACTTGGACTATCTAGATTAACTAGCGGGCCCTTGGACTATCTAGGTTAACTAGCGGGCACTTGGACTATCTAGGTTAACTAGCGGGCACTGGACTATGTAGATTAACTAGCGGGCCCTTAGACTATCTAGGTTTACTAGCGGGCACTTGGACTATCTAGGTTAACAAGCGGGCACTTGGATTATCTAGGTTAACTAGCGGGCATTTGGATTATTTAGGTTACATAGTGGGCACTTGGACTATGTATGTTACCTAGCGGGCACTTGGACTATGTAGGTTAACTAGAAGGCACTTGGACTATCAAGGTTACCTAGCAGGCACTTGGACTGTGTAGGTTACCTAGCGGGCACTTGGCCTATCTAGGTTAACGAACGGGCACTTGGACTATGTAGGTTAACTAGCGGACACTTCAACTATCTAGGTTAGCTAACGGGCAATTGGACTATCTAGGTTACCTAGCGGGCCCTTGGACTATGTAGGTTCCCTAGCGGGCACTTGGACTATTTAGGTTACCTAGCAGGCACTTTGACTATCTAGGTTAACTAACGGGCACTTGGACTATGTAGGTTGCCTAGCGAGCACTTGGACTATGTAGGTTCCCAGCGGGCACTTGGACTATGTAGGTTCCCTATCGGGTACTTGGACTGTCTAGCTTAACTAGCGGGCTATTGGACTCTCTAGGTTACCTAGTGGGCACTTGGACTATGTAGTTTACCTAGCAGGCACTTGGAGTATGTAGGTTAACTAGCGGGCACTTGGACTATCTAGGTTACCTAGAAGGCACTTGGACTATGTACGTTCCCTAGCGGGTACTTGGGCTACCTAAGTTACCTAGCGGGCACGTGGACTATCTAGGTTAACGGACGAGCACTTGAACTATGTAGGTAACATAATGGTCACTTGGAGTGCCTAGGTTACCTAGCGGGGACTTGGACTATGTAGGTTAATTAGCGGGCACTTTGACTATGTAGGATCCCTATCGGACATTTGTACTACTTAGGTTAATTAGCGGGCACTTTGACTATGTAGGATAACTAGCGGGCACTTGGACTATCTAGGTTAACTAGCGGACCTTGGACTATGTAGGTTAACTAGCGGGCACTTGGACTATGTACGTCCCCTAGTGGGCCCTTGGACTATCTAGGTTAACTAGCGGGCACTTGGACTATCTAGGTTAACGAACGGGCACTTGGACTATGTAGGTAACCTAGCGGGCACTTGGACTGTCTAGGTTACCTTGCGGGCACTTTAACTATCTAGGTTAACGAACGGGCACTTGGATATGTAGGTTACGTAGCGGGCACTTGGACTATGTAGGATCCCTATCGGACATTTGGACTACTTAGGTTAACTAGCGGGCACTTGGACTATCTAGGTTAACTAGCGGGCACTTGGACTATCTAGGTCAAGTAGTGGGCCCTTGTACTACGTAGGTTAACTAGCGGGCACTTGGACTATCTAGGTTAAATAGCGGACCTTGGACTATGTAGGTTAACTTGCGGGCCCTTGGACTATGTAGGTTAACTAGCGGGCACTTGGATTATCTAGGTTTCCTAGCCAGCACTCGGACTATGTACATACCCTAGCGCGCACTTGGACTATCAAGGTTACCTCGCGGGCACTTGGACTATGTACGTCCCCTAGTGCGCACTTGGACTATCTAGGTTAACTAACGGGCACTTGGACTATGTAGGTTAACTAGAAGGCGCTTGGACTATCAAGGTTACCTAGCGGGCCCTTGGACTATGTAGATTACCAGCGGGCACTTGGACTATCTAGGTTAATGAACGTGCACTTGGACTATGTAGGTAACCTAGTGGGCACTTGGACTGTCTAGGTTACCTAGTGGGCACTTGGCCTATCTAGGTTAACGAACGGGCACTTGGACTATGTAGGTTAACTAGCGGGCCCTTGGACTATCTAGGTTTACTAGCGGGCACTTGGACTATCTAGGTTAACAAGCGGCCACTTGGACTATCTAGGTTAACTATCGGGCATTTGGATTATGTAGGTTAACTAGCGGACACTTCGACTATCTAGGTTAGTTAACGTGCAATTGGACTATCTAGGTTACCTAGTGGGCACTTCGACTACGTAGGTTCCCTAGCGGGCACTTGGACTATTTAGGTTACCTAGCAGGCACTTTGACTATCTAGGTTAACTAACGGGCACTTGGACTATGTAGGTTGCTTAGCGAGCACTTGGACTATGTAGATTCCCTAGGGGGCACTTGGACTATGTATGTCCCCTAGCGGGCACTTGGACTATCTATGTTAACTATTGGGCCCTTGGACTATGTAGGTTAACTATCGGGCACTTGGATTATCTAGGTTAACCAGCGGGCACTTGGACGATCTAGGTTAACTAGCGGGCACTTGGACTATCTAGGTTAACTAGTTGGCACTTGGCCTATCTAGATTAACTAGCGGGCCCTTGGACTATCTAGGTTAACTAGCGGGCACTTGGACTATCTAGGTTAACTAGTGGGCACTTGGACTATGTAGTTTCCCTAGCGGGCATTTGGACTATTTAGGTTACCAAGCGGGAACTTGGACTATGTAAGTTCCCTAGCGGGCACTGGGACTGTCTAGGTTAACTAGCATGCACTTGGACTATGTAGGTTCCTTAGTGGGCACTTGGACTATCTATGTTGCCTAGCGGGCACTTGGGCTATGTAGGTTAACTAGCGTGCCCTTGGACTATCTAGGTTACGTAGCGGGTACTTTGTATATAGGTTAACTTGCTGGTACTTGGACTATGTAGGTTAACTAGAGGACACTTGGATTATCTAGGTTAACTAGTGGGCCCTTGGACTATGTAGGTTAAGTAGCAGGCACTTGGACAATCTAGGTTAACTCGCGGGCACTTGGAAGATCTAGGTTAACTAGCAGGCACTTGGACTATCAAAGTTAACAAGTGAGACCTTGGACTATGTAGGTTACCTAGCGGGCACTTGGACTATGTAGGTTAACTAGCGAGCACTTGGACTCTAGGTTACCTAGCGGGCACTTGGACTATCTAGGTTAACCAACGGACACTTGGACTATGTAGGTTAACTAGCGGACACTTCGACTATCTAGGTTAGCTAACGGGCAATTGGACTATCTAGGTTAACTAACGGGCACTTGGACTATGTATGTTCCCTAGAGAGCACTTGGAATATTTAGGTTACCTAGCAGGCACTTTGACTATCTAGGTTAACTAACGGGCCCTTGGACTATGTAGGTTCCCTAGCGGGCACTTGGACTATATAGGTTCCCTATGGGCACGTGGAGTATGTAGGTTCCCTAACTGGCACTTGGAATATATAGGTTCCCTATCGGGCACTTGGACTATGTAGGTTCCTCAGCGGGCACTTGGACTATGTAGGTTCCCTATCGGGCATTGGACTATGTAGGTTAACTAGCAGGACCTTGGATTATCTAGGTTACCTAGCGGGCACTTGGACTATGTAGGGTAACTAGCGGACACTTGGACAATCTAGGTTACCTAGCGGGCACTTGAACTATGTACATACCCTAGGGGGCACATGGACTATCTAGGTTACCTAGCGGGCACTTGGACTATGTACGTCCCCTAGCGGGCACTTGGACTATCTAGGTTAACTAGAGGGCCCTTGGACGATCTAGGTTAACTAGCGGGCACTTGGACTATCTAGGTTAACGAACGGGCACTTGGACTATGTAGGTAACCTAGCGGGCACTTGGACTGTCTAGGTTACCTAGCGGGCACTTTGACTATCTAGGTTAACGAACGGGCACTTGGATATGTAGGTTACGTAGCGGGCACTTGGACTATGTAGGATCCCTATCGGACATTTGGACTACTTAGGTTAACTAGCGGGCACTTGGACTATCTAGGTTAACGAGCGGGCACTTGGACTATCTAGGTCAAGTAGCGGGCCCTTGTACTATGTAGGTTAACTAGCGGGCACTTAGACTATCTAGGTTAAATAGCGGACCTTGGACTATGTAGGTTAACTTGCGGGCCCTTGGACTATGTAGGTTAACTAGCGGGCACTTGGATTATCTAGGTTTCCTAGCCAGCACTCGGACTATGTACATACCCTAGCGCGCACTTGGACTATCAAGGTTACCTCGCGGGCACTTGGACTATGTACGTCCCCTAGTGGGCACTTGGACTATCTAGGTTAACTAACGGGCACTTGGACTATGTAGGTTACCTAGCGGGCACTTGGACTATGTAGGTTAACTAGAAGGCGCTTGGACTATCAAGGTTACCTAGCGGGCCCTTGGACTATGTAGATTACCAGCGGGCACTTGGACTATCTAGGTTAATGAACGTGCACTTGGACTATGTAGATAACCTAGTGGGCACTTGGACTGTCTAGGTTACCTAGTGGGCACTTGGCCTATCTAGGTTAACGAACGGGCACTTGGACTATGTAGGTTAACTAGCGGGCCCTTGGACTATCTAGGTTTACTAGCGGGCACTTGGACTATCTAGGTTAACAAGCGGACACTTGGACTATCTAGGTTAACTAGCGGGCATTTGGATTATGTAGGTTAACTAGCGGACACTTCGACTATCTAGGTTAGCTAACGTGCAATTGGACTATCTAGGTTACCTAGTGGGCACTTCGACTACGTAGGTTCCCTAGCGGGCACTTGGACTATTTAAGTTACCTAGCAGGCACTTTGACTATCTAGGTTAACTAACGGGCACTTGGACTATGTAGGTTGCTTAGCGAGCACTTGGACTATGTAGATTCCCTAGGGGGCACTTGGACTATGTATGTCCCCTAGCGGGCACTTGGACTATCTAGGTTAACTATTGGGCCCTTGGACTATGTAGGTTAACTATCGGGCACTTGGATTATCTAGGTTAACCAGCGGGCACTTGGACGATCTAGGTTAACTAGCGGGCACTTGGACTATCTAGGTTAACTAGTGGGCACTTGGACTATCTAGATTAACTAGCGGGCCCTTGGACTATCTAGGTTAACTAGCGGGCACTTGGACTATCTAGGTTAACTAGCGGGCACTGGACTATGTAGATTAACTAGCGGGCCCTTAGACTATCTAGGTTTACTAGCGGGCACTTGGACTATCTAGGTTAACAAGCGGGCACTTGGATTATCTAGGTTAACTAGCGGGAATTTGGATTATTTAGGTTACATAGTGGGCACTTGGACTATGTATGTTACCTAGCGGGCACTTGGACTATGTAGGTTAACTAGAAGTCACTTGGACTATCAAGGTTACCTAGCAGGCACTTGGACTGTGTAGGTTACCTAGCGGGCACTTGGCCTATCTAGGTTAACGAACGGGAACTTGGACTATGTAGGTTAACTAGCGGACACTTCGACTATCTAGGTTAGCTAACAGGCAATTGGACTATCTAGGTTACCTAGCGGGCCCTTGGACTACGTAGGTTCCCTAGCGGGCACTTGGACTATTTAGGTTACCTAGCAGGCACTTTGACTATCTAGGTTAACTAACGGGCACTTGGACTATGTAGGTTGCCTTGCGAGCACTTGGACTATGTAGGTTCCCAGCGGGCACTTGGACTATGTAGGTTCCCTATCGGGTACTTGGACTGTCTAGCTTAACTAGCGGGCTATTGGACTCTCTAGGTTACCTAGTGGGCACTTGGACTATGTAGTTTACCTAGCAGGCACTTGGAGTATGTAGGTTAACTAGCGGGCACTTGGACTATCTAGGTTACCTAGAAGGCACTTGGACTATGTACGTTCCCTAGCGGGTACTTGGGCTACCTAAGTTACCTAGCGGGCACTTGGACTATCTAGGTTAACGGACGAGCACTTGAACTATGTAGGTAACATAATGGTCACTTGGACTGCCTAGGTTACCTAGCGGGGATTTGGACTATGTAGGTTAATTAGCGGGCACTTTGACTATGTAGGATCCCTATGGGACATTTGTACTACTTAGGTTAATTAGCGGGCACTTTGACTATCTAGGTTAACTAGCGGGAACTTGGACTATCAAGGTCAACTAGCGGGCCCTTGTACTATGTAGGTTAACTAGCGGGCACTTGGACTATCTAGGTTAACTAGCGGACCTTGGACTATGTAGGTTAACTAGCGGGCACTTGGACTATGTACGTCCCCTAGTGGGCCCTTGGACTATCTAGGTTAACTAGCGGGCACTTGGACTATCTAGGTTAACGAACGGGCACTTGGACTATGTAGGTAACCTAGCGGGCACTTGGACTGTCTTGGTTACCTAGCGGGCACTTTGACTATCTAGGTTAACGAACGGGCACTTGGATATGTAGGTTACGTAGCGGGCACTTGGACTATGTAGGATCCCTATTGGACATTTGGACTACTTAGGTTAACTAGCGGGCACTTGGACTATCTAGGTTAACTAGCGGGCACTTGGACTATCTAGGTCAAGTAGCGGGCCCTTGTACTACGTAGGTTAACTAGCGGGCACTTGGACTATCTAGGTTAAATAGCTTACCTTGGACTATGTAGGTTAACTTGCGGGCCCTTGGACTATGTAGGTTAACTAGCGGGCACTTGGATTATCTAGGTTTCCTAGCCAGCACTCGGACTATGTACATACCCTAGCGCGCACTTGGACTATCAAGGTTACCTCGCGGGCACTTGGACTATGTACGTCCCCTAGTGCGCACTTGGACTATCTAGGTTAACTAACGGGCACTTGGACTATGTAGGTTAACTAGAAGGCGCTTGGACTATCAAGGTTACCTAGCGGGCCCTTGGACTATGTAGATTACCAGCGGGCACTTGGACTATCTAGGTTAATGAACGTGCACTTGGACTATGTAGGTAACCTAGTGGGCACTTGGACTGTCTAGGTTACCCAGTGGGCACTTGGCCTATCTAGGTTAACGAACGGGCACTTGGACTATGTAGGTTAACTAGCGGGCCCTTGGACTATCTAGGTTTACTAGCGGGCACTTGGACTATCTAGGTTAACAAGCGGCCACTTGGACTATCTAGGTTAACTATCGGGCATTTGGATTATGTAGGTTAACTAGCGGACACTTCGACTCTCTAGGTTAGTTAACGTGCAATTGGACTATCTAGGTTACCTAGTGGGCACTTCGACTACGTAGGTTCCCTAGCGGGCACTTGGACTATTTAGGTTACCTAGCAGGCACTTTGACTATCTAGGTTAACTAACGGGCACTTGGACTATGTAGGTTGCTTAGCGAGCACTTGGACTATGTAGATTCCCTAGGGGGCACTTGGACTATGTATGTCCCCTAGCGGGCACTTGGACTATCTAGGTTAACTATTGGGCCCTTGGACTATGTAGGTTAACTATCGGGCACTTGGATTATCTAGGTTAACCAGCGGGCACTTGGACGATCTAGGTTAACTAGCGGGCACTTGGACTATCTAGGTTAACTAGTGGGCACGTGGCCTATCTAGATTAACTAGCGGGCCCTTGGACTATCTAGGTTAACTAGCGGGCACTTGGACTATCTAGGTTAACTAGTGGGCACTTGGACTATGTAGTTTCCCTAGCGGGCATTTGGACTATTTAGGTTACCAAGCGGGAACTTGGACTATGTAAGTTCCCTAGCGGGCACTGGGACTGTCTAGGTTAACTAGCATGCACTTGGACTATGTAGGTTCCTTAGTGGGCACTTGGACTATCTATGTTGCCTAGCGGGCACTTGGGCTATGTAGGTTAACTAGCGTGCCCTTGGACTATCTAGGTTACGTAGCGGGTACTTTGTATATAGGTTAACTTGCTGGTACTTGGACTATGTAGGTTAACTAGAGGACACTTGGATTATCTAGGTTAACTAGTGGGCCCTTGGACTATGTAGGTTAAGTAGCAGGCACTTGGACAATCTAGGTTAACTCGCGGGCACTTGGAAGATCTAGGTTAACTAGCAGGCACTTGGACTATCAAAGTTAACAAGTGAGACCTTGGACTATGTAGGTTACCTAGCGGGCACTTGGACTATGTAGGTTAACTAGCGAGCACTTGGACTCTAGGTTACCTAGCGGGCACTTGGACTATCTAGGTTAACCAACGGACACTTGGACTATGTAGGTTAACTAGCGGACACTTCGACTATCTAGGTTAGCTAACGGGCAATTGGACTATCTAGGTTAACTAACGGGCACTTGGACTATGTATGTTCCCTAGAGAGCACTTGGAATATTTAGGTTACCTAGCAGGCACTTTGACTATCTAGGTTAACTAACGGGCACTTGGACTATGTAGGTTCCCTAGCGGGCACTTGGACTATATAGGTTCCCTATGGGCACGTGGAGTATGTAGGTTCCCTAACTGGCACTTGGAATATATAGGTTCCCTATCGGGCACTTGGACTATGTAGGTTCCTCAGCGGGCACTTGGACTATGTGGGTTCCCTATCGGGCATTGGACTATGTAGGTTAACTAGCAGGACCTTGGATTATCTAGGTTACCTAGCGGGCACTTGGACTATGTAGGGTAACTAGCGGACACTTGGACAATCAAGGTTACCTAGCGGGCACTTGAACTATGTACATACCCTAGGGGGCACATGGACTATCTAGGTTACCTAGCGGGCACTTGGACTATGTACGTCCCCTAGCGGGCACTAGGACTATCTAGGTTAACTAGAGGGCCCTTGGACGATCTAGGTTAACTAGCGGGCACTTGGACTATCTAGGTTAACGAACGGGCACTTGGACTATGTAGGTAACCTAGCGGGCACTTGGAATGTCTAGGTTACCTAGCGGGCACTTTGCCTATCTAGGTTAACGAACGGGCACTTGGATATGTAGGTTACGTAGCGGGCACTTGGACTATGTAGGATCCCTATCGGACATTTGGACTACTTAGGTTAACTAGCGGGCACTTGGACTATCTAGGTTAACGAGCGGGCACTTGGACTATCTAGGTCAAGTAGCGGGCCCTTGTACTATGTAGGTTAACTAGCGGGCACTTAGACTATCTAGGTTAAATAGCGGACCTTGGACTATGTAGGTTAACTTGCGGGCCCTTGGACTATGTAGGTTAACTAGCGGGCACTTGGATTATCTAGGTTTCCTAGCCAGCACTCGGACTATGTACATACCCTAGCGCGCACTTGGACTATTAAGGTTACCTCGCGGGCACTTGGACTATGTACGTCCCCTAGTGGGCACTTGGACTATCTAGGTTAACTAACGGGCACTTGGACTATGTAGGTTACCTAGCGGGCACTTGGACTATGTAGATTAACTAGAAGGCGCTTGGACTATCAAGGTTACCTAGCGGGCCCTTGGACTATGTAGATTACCAGCGGGCACTTGGACTATCTAGGTTAATGAACGTGCACTTGGACTATGTAGGTAACCTAGTGGGCACTTGGACTGTCTAGGTTACCTAGTGGGCACTTGGCCTATCTAGGTTAACGAACGGGCACTTGGATTATGTAGGTTTACTAGCGGGCACTTGGACTATCTAGGTTAACAAGCGGCCACTTGGACTATCTAGGTTAACTAGCGGGCATTTGGATTATGTAGGTTAACTAGCGGACACTTCGACTATCTAGGTTAGCTAACGTGCAATTGGACTATCTAGGTTACCTAGTGGGCACTTCGACTACGTAGGTTCCCTAGCGGGCACTTGGACTATTTAGGTTACCTAGCAGGCACTTTGACTATCTAGGTTAACTAACGGGCACTTGGACTATGTAGGTTGCTTAGCGAGCACTTGGACTATGTAGATTCCCTAGGGGGCACTTGGACTATGTATGTCCCCTAGCGGGCACTTGGACTATCTAGGTTAACTATTGGGCCCTTGGACTATGTAGGTTAACTATCGGGCACTTGGATTATCTAGGTTAACCAGCGGGCACTTGGACGATCTAGGTTAACTAGCGGGCACTTGGACTATCTAGGTTAACTAGTGGGCACTTGGACTATCTAGATTAACTAGCGGGCCTTTGGACTATCTAGGTTAACTAGCGGGCACTTGGACTATCTAGGTTAACTAGCGGGCACTGGACTATGTAGATTAACTAGCGGGCCCTTAGACTATCTAGGTTTACTAGCGGGCACTTGGACTATCTAGGTTAACAAGCGGGCACTTGGATTATCTAGGTTAACTAGCGGGCATTTGGATTATTTAGGTTACATAGTGGGCACTTGGACTATGTATGTTACCTAGCGGGCACTTGGACTATGTAGGTTAACTAGAAGGCACTTGGACTATCAAGGTTACCTAGCAGGCACTTGGACTGTGTAGGTTACCTAGCGGGCACTTGGCCTATCTAGGTTAACGAACGGGCACTTGGACTATGTAGGTTAACTAGCGGACACTTCAACTATCTAGGTTAGCTAACGGGCAATTGGACTATCTAGGTTACCTAGCGGGCCCTTGGACTATGTAGGTTCCCTAGCGGGCACTTGGACTATTTAGGTTACCTAGCAGGCACTTTGACTATCTAGGTTAACTAACGGGCACTTGGACTATGTAGGTTGCCTAGCGAGCACTTGGACTATGTAGGTTCCCAGCGGGCACTTGGACTATGTACGTTCCCTATCGGGTAGTTGTACTGTCTAGCTTAACTAGCGGGCAATTGGACTGTCTAGGTTACCTCATGGGCACTTGGACTATGTAGTTTACCTAGCAGGCACTTGGAGTATGTAGGTTAACTAGCGGGCACTTGGACTATCTAGGTTACCTAGAAGGCACTTGGACTATGTACGTTCCCTAGCGGGTACTTGGGCTATCTAAGTTACCTAGCGGGCACTTGGACTATGTAGGTTAACGGACGGGCACTTGGAGTATGTAGGTAACATAATGGTCACTTGGACTGCCTAGGTTACCTAGCGGGGACTTGGACTATGTAGGTTAACTAGCGGGCACTTTGACTATGTAGGATCCCTAACGGACATTTGTACTACTTAGGTTAATTAGCGGGCACTTTGACCATCTAGGTTAACTAGCGGGAACTTGGAATATCAAGGTCAACTAGCGGGCCCTTGTACTATGTAGGTTAACTAGCGGGCACTTGGACTACCTAGGTTAACTAGCGGACACTTCGACTATCTAGGTTAGCTAACGTGCAATTGGACTATCTAGGTTACCTAGTACGGACTTCGACTACGTAGGTTCCCTAGCGGGCACTTGGACTATTTAGGTTACCTAGCAGGCACTTTGACTATCTAGGTTAACTAACGGGCACTTGGACTATGTAGGTTGCTTAGCGAGCACTTGGACTATGTAGATTCCCTAGGGGGCACTTGGACTATGTATGTCCCCTAGCGGGCACTTGGACTATCTAGGATAACTATTGGGCCCTTGGACTATGTAGGTTAACTATCGGGCACTTGGATTATCTAGGTTAACCAGCGGGCACTTGGACGATCTAGGTTAACTAGCGGGCACTTGGACTATCTAGGTTAACTAGTGGGCACTTGGACTATCTAGATTAACTAGCGGGCCCTTGGACTATCTAGGTTACCTAGCGGGCACTTGGACTATCTAGGTTAACTAGCGGGCACTGGACTATATAGATTAACTAGCGGGCCCTTAGACTATCTAGGTTTACTAGCGGGCACTTGGACTATCTAGGTTAACAAGCGGGCACTTGGATTATCTAGGTTAACTAGCGGGCATTTGGATTATTTAGGTTACATAGTGGGCACTTGGACTATGTATGTTACCTAGCGGGCACTTGGACTATGTAGGTTAACTAGAAGGCACTTGGACTATCAAGGTTACCTAGCAGGCACTTGGACTGTGTAGGTTACCTAGCGGGCACTTGGCCTATCTAGGTTAACTAACGGGCACTTGGACTATGTAGGTTCCCAGCGGGCACTTGGACTATGTAGGTTCCCTATCGGGTACTTGGACTGTCTAGCTTAACTAGCGGGCTATTGGACTCTCTAGGTTACCTAGTGGGCACTTGGACTATGTAGTTTACCTAGCAGGCACTTGGAGTATGTAGGTTAACTAGCGGGCACTTGGACTATCTAGGTTACCTAGAAGGCACTTGGACTATGTACGTTCCCTAGCGGGTACTTGGGCTACCTAAGTTACCTAGCGGGCACTTGGACTATCTAGGTTAACGGACGAGCACTTGAACTATGTAGGTAACATAATGGTCACTTGGACTGCCTAGGTTACCTAGCGGGGACTTGGACTATGTAGGTTAATTAGCGGGCACTTTGACTATGTAGGATCCCTATCGGACATTTGTACTACTTAGGTTAATTAGCGGGCACTTTGACTATCTAGGTTAACTAGAGGGAACTTGGACTATCAAGGTCAACTAGCGGGCCCTTGTACTATGTAGGTTAACTAGCGGGCATTTGGAATATCTAGGTTAACTAGCGGACTTGGACTATGTAGGTTAACTAGCGGGCACTTGGACTATGTACGTCCCCTAGTGGGCCCTTGGACTATCTAGGTTAACTAGCGGGCACTTGGACTATCTAGGTTAACGAACGGGCACTTGGACTATGTAGGTAACCTAGCGGGCACTTGGACTGTCTAGGTTACCTGGCGGGCACTTTGACTATCTAGGTTAACGAAGGGCACTTGGATATGTAGGTTACGTAGCGGGCACTTGGACTATGTAGGATCCCTATCGGACATTTGGACTACTTAGGTTAACTAGCGGACACTTGGACTATCTAGGTTAACGAGCGGGCACTTGGACTATCTAGGTCAAGTAGCGGGCCCTTGTACTACGTAGGTTAACTAGCGGGCACTTGGACTATCTAGGTTAAATAGCGGACCTTGGACTATGTAGGTTAACTTGCGGGCCCTTGGACTATGTAGGTTAACTAGCGGGCCCTTGGATTATCTAGGTTTCCTAGCCAGCACTGGGACTATGTACATACCCTAGCGCGCACTTGGACTATTAAGGTTACCTCGCGGGCACTTGGACTATGTACGTCCCCTAGTGGGCACTTGGACTATCTAGGTTAACTAACGGGCACTTGGACTATGTAGGTTAACTAGAAGGCGCTTGGACTATCAAGGTTACCTAGCGGGCCCTTGGACTATGTAGATTACCAGCGGGCACTTGGACTATGTAGGTTAATGAACGTGCACTTGGACTATGTAGGTAACCTAGTGGGCACTTGGACTGTCTAGGTTACCTAGTGGGCACTTGGCCTATCTAGGTTAACGAACGGGCACTTGGACTATGTAGGTTAACTAGCAGGCCCTTGGACTATCTAGGTTTACTAGCGGGCACTTGGACTATCTAGGTTAACAAGCGGACACTTGGACTATCTAGGTTAACTAGCGGGCATTTGGATTATGTAGGTTAACTAGCGGACACTTCGACTATCTAGGTTAGCTAACGTGCAATTGGACTATCTAGGTTACCTAGTGGGCACTTCGACTACGTAGGTTCCCTAGCGGGCACTTGCACTATTTAAGTTACCTAGCAGGCACTTTGACTATCTAGGTTAACTAACAGGCACTTGGACTATGTAGGTTGCTTAGCGAGCACTTGGACTATGTAGATTCCCTAGGGGGCACTTGGACTATGTATGTCCCCTAGCGGGCACTTGGACTATCTATGTTAACTATTGGGCCCTTGGACTATGTAGGTTAACTAGCGGGCACTTTGACTATCTAGGTTAACTAGTGGGCACTTGGCAATCTAGATTAACTAGCGGGCCCTTGGACTATCTAGGTTAACTAGCGGGCACTTGGACTATCTAGGTTAACTAGCGGGCACTGGACTATGTAGATTAACTAGCGGGCCCTTAGACTATCTAGGTTTACTAGCGGGCACTTGGACTATCTAGGTTAACAAGCGGGCACTTGGATTATCTAGGTTAACTAGCGGGCATTTGGATTATTTAGGTTACATAGTGGGCACTTGGACTATGTATGTTACCTAGCGGGCACTTGGACTATGTAGGTTAACTAGAAGGCACTTGGACTATCAAGGTTACCTAGCAGGCACTTGGACTGTGTAGGTTACCTAGCGGGCACTTGGCCTATCTAGGTTAATGAACGGGCACTTGGACTATGTAGGTTAACTAGCGGACACTTCGACTATCTAGGTTAGCTAACGGGCAATTGGACTATCTAGGTTACCTAGCGGGCCCTTGGACTATGTAGGTTCTCTAGCCGGCACTTGGACTATTTAGGTTACCTAGCAGGCACTTTGACTATCTAGGTTAACTAACGGGCACTTGGACTATGTAGGTTGCTTAGCGAGCACTTGGACTATGTAGATTCCCTAGGGGGCATTTGGACAATGTATGTCCCCTAGCGGGCCCTTGGACTATCTAGGTTAACTATTGGGCCCTTGGACTATGTAGGTTAACTATCGGGCACTTGGATTATCTATGTTAACCAGCGGGCACTTGGACGATCTAGGTTAACCAGCGGGCACTTGGACTATCTAGGTTAACTAGTGGGCACTTGGCCTATCTAGATTAACTAGCGGGCCCTTGGACTATCTAGGTTAACTAGTGGGCACTTGGACTATCTAGGTTAACTAGTGGGCACTTGGACTATGTAGTTTCCCTAGCAGGCATTTGGACTATTTAGGTTACCAAGCGGGAACTTGGACTATGTAAGTTCCCTAGCGGGCACTGGGAATGTGTAGGTTAACTAGCGTGCACTTGGACTATGTAGGTTCCTTAGTGGGCACTTGGACTATCTATGTTGCCTAGCGGGCACTTGGGCTATGTAGGTTAACTAGCGTGCCCTTGGACTATCTAGGTTACGTAGCGGGTACTTTGTATATAGGTTAACTTGCTGGTACTTGGACTATGTAGGTTAACTAGAGGACACTTGGATTATCTAGGTTAACTAGTGGGCCCTTGGACTATGTAGGTTAAGTAGCAGGCACTTGGACAATCTAGGTTAACTCGCGGGCACTTGGAAGATCTAGGTTAACTAGCAGGCACTTGGACTATCAAAGTTAACAAGTGAGACCTTGGACTATGTAGGTTACCTAGCGGGCACTTGGACTATGTAGGTTAACTAGCGAGCACTTGGACTCTAGGTTACCTAGCGGGCACTTGGACTATCTAGGTTAACCAACGGACACTTGGACTATGTAGGTTAACTAGCGGACACTTCGACTATCTAGGTTAGCTAACGGGCAATTGGACTATCTAGGTTAACTAACGGGCACTTGGACTATGTATGTTCCCTAGAGAGCACTTTGAATATTTAGGTTACCTAGCAGGCACTTTGACTATCTAGGTTAACTAACGGGCACTTGGACTATGTAGGTTCCCTAGCGGGCACTTGGACTATCTAGGTTAACTAGAGGGCCCTTGGACGATCTAGGTTAACTAGCGGGCACTTGGACTATCTAGGTTAACGAACGGGCACTTGGACTATGTAGGTAACCTAGCGGGCACTTGGACTGTCTAGGTTACCTAGCGGGCACTTTGACTATCTAGGTTAACGAACGGGCACTTGGATATGTAGGTTACGTAGCGGGCACTTGGACTATGTAGGATCCCTATCGGACATTTGGACTACTTAGGTTAACTAGCGGGCACTTGGACTATCTAGGTTAACGAGCGGGCACTTGGACTATCTAGGTCAAGTAGCGGGCCCTTGTACTACGTAGGTTAACTAGCGGGCACTTGGACTATCTAGGTTAAATAGCGGACCTTGGACTATGTAGGTTAACTTGCGGGCCCTTGGACTATGTAGGTTAACTAGCGGGCACTTGGATTATCTAGGTTTCCTAGCCAGCACTCGGACTATGTACATACCCTTGCGCGCACTTGGACTATCAAGGTTACCTCGCGGGCACTTGGACTATGTACGTCCCCTAGTGGGCACTTGGACTATCTAGGTTAACTAACGGGCACTTGGACTATGTAGGTTACCTAGCGGGCCCTTGGACTATGTAGATTACCAGCGGGCACTTGGACTATGTAGGTTAATGTACGTGCACTTGGACTATGTAGGTAACCTAGTGGGCACTTGGACTGTCTAGGTTACCTAGTGGGCACTTGGCCTATCTAGGTTAACGAACGGGCACTTGGACTATGTAGGTTAACTAGCGGGCCCTTGGTCTATCTAGGTTTACTAGCGGGCACTTGGACTATCTAGGTTAACAAGCGGCCACTTGGACTATCTAGGTTAACTAGCGGGCATTTGGATTATGTAGGTTAACTAGCAGACACTTCGACTATCTAGGTTAGCTAACGTGCAATTGGACTATCTAGGTTACCTAGTGGGCACTTCGACTACGTAGGTTCCCTAGCGGGCACTTGGACTATTTAAGTTACCTAGCAGGCACTTTGACTATCTAGGTTAACTAACGGGCACTTGGACTATGTAGGTTGCTTAGCGAGCACTTGGACTATGTAGATTCCCTAGGGGGCACTTGGACTATGTATGTCCCCTAGCGGGCACTTGGACTATCTAGGTTAACTATTGGGCCCTTGGACTATGTAGGTTAACTATCGGGCACTTGGATTATCTAGGTTAACCAGCGGGCACTTGGACGATCTAGGTTAACTAGCGGGCACTTTGACTATCTAGGTTAACTAGTGGGCACTTGGACTATCTAGATTAACTAGCGGGCCCTTGGACTATCTAGGTTAACTAGTGGGCACTTGGACTATCTAGGTTAACTAGCGGGCACTGGACTATGTAGATTAACTAGCGGGCCCTTAGACTATCTAGGTTTACTAGCGGGCACTTGGACTATCTAGTTTAACAAGCGGGCACTTGGATTATCTAGGTTAACTAGCGGGCATTTGGATTATTTAGGTTACATAGTGGGCACTTGGACTATGTATGTTACCTAGCGGGCACTTGGACTATGTAGGTTAACTAGAAGGCACTTGGACTATCAAGGTTACCTAGCAGGCACTTGGACTGTGCAGGTTACCTAGCGGGCACTTGGCCTATCTAGGTTAACGAACGGGCACTTGGACTATGTAGGTTAACTAGCGGACACTTCAACTATCTAGGTTAGCTAACGGGCAATTGGACTATCTAGGTTACCAAGTGGGCCCTTGGACTACGTAGGTTCCCTAGCGGTCACTTGGACTATTTAGGTTACCTAGCAGGCACTTTGACTATCTAGGTTAACTAACGGGCACTTGGACTATGTAGGTTAACTAGAAGGCGCTTGGACTGTCAAAGTTACCTAGCGGGCCCTTGGACTATGTAGATTACCAGCGGGCACTTGGACTATGTAGGTTAATGAACGTGCACTTGGACTATGTAGGTAACCTAGTGGGCACTTGGACTGTCTAGGTTACCTAGTGGGCACTTGGCCTATCTAGGTTAACGAACGGGCACTTGGACTATGTAGGTTAACTAGCGGGCCCTTGGACTATCTAGGTTTACTAGCGGGCACTTGGACTATCTAGGTTAACAAGCGGCCACTTGGACTATCTAGGTTAACTAGCGGGCATTTGGATTATGTAGGTTAACTAGCGGACACTTCGACTATATAGGTTAGCTAACGTGCAATTGGACTATCTAGGTTACCTAGTGGGCACTTCGACTACGTAGGTTCCCTAGCGGGCACTTGGACTATTTAGGTTACCTAGCAGGCACTTTGACTATCTAGGTTAACTAACGGGCACTTGGACTATGTAGGTTGCTTAGCGAGCACTTGGACTATGTAGATTCCCTAGGGGGCACTTGGACTATGTATGTCCCCTAGCGGGCCCTTGGACTATCTAGGTTAACTATTGGGCCCTTGGACTATGTAGGTTAACTATCGGGCACTTGGATTATCTAGGTTAACCAGCGGGCACTTGGACGATCTAGGTTAACCAGCGGGCACTTGGACTATCTAGGTTAACTAGTGGGCACTTGGCCTATCTAGATTAACTAGCGGGCCCTTGGACTATCTAGGTTAACTAGCGGGCACTTGGACTATCTAGGTTAACTAGTGGGCACTTGGACTATGTAGTTTCCCTAGCGGGCATTTGGACTATTTAGGTTACCAAGCGGGAACTTGGACTATGTAAGTTCCCTAGCGGGCACTGGGACTGTCTAGGTTAACTAGCGTGCACTTGGACTATGTAGGTTCCTTAGTGGGCACTTGGACTATCTATGTTGCCTAGCGGGCACTTGGGCTATGTAGGTTAACTAGCGTGCCCTTGGACTATCTAGGTTACGTAGCGGGTACTTTGTATATAGGTTAACTTGCTGGTACTTGGACTATGTAGGTTAACTAGAGGACACTTGGATTATCTAGGTTAACTAGTGGGCCCTTGGA